>NC_056746.1:928545656-928783156 GCF_019279795.1 Protopterus annectens
ATACAAAAATAAATAAAACGAATGCAGTCCACAAACTTGGCAAATAATGTGTCCACAGTCATAAAAATGAAAAAAAACACGTTTAATTGCAAACGGTAAGCGCTTTCACTAAATAGCTTCATCAGACCATATTTATATTATTATATGTATTCTTTGCTAAGTTTGTGGACTGTGTTTGTTTTATTTATTGGGACTTGTGTTTATCTTCACAGCAATCACACAGTTATTCTTTCTGGCCCGGTTCTTGGTTTTCATTCTAAAATGAAAATATTTAATAACATATCCATTAAAGAAATCACAATGATACAAATATTCTAATTCAAACAATCCCATAGTATGGTTAGCATATGAGGGGGAAAAGGAAATACCCATCGCTGTGCCCTTTAACTGGTGATACAACTTCTCCACAAAAAGAACTCACACCGCTCTTTCTCCGGTACCAATCACCACTGCTTCCACGTACTAATAGCACGCCTCAGTGAACACAAAACTGTCTTTGCTTGATATTTAAAAACCAAGTCTTTTTATTGTTAAAACTTTAAATGTGATTGTTTAAACATACATTTTTCGTCGGGACTCCTGTCCCAACTTCATCAGAAGTACAAACCGCCCCTAAACTACGCTCAACTAATATATCTTCTTCATGCAATTAATGTATTAATTAATTGATCACAATTTAAAATTTAAAGTAGATGCCTTAAAGAGCCTTAAAGTGACAACGTGCTGAGTGATTTAATAAAAGTGAGACTCCTTACTGACATGTTTTATTATATTCTACATTGTAATGTCATTTTTATTTTTTGTTTGTGTATATATGTATATATATATATACATATATATATATATATATATATATATATATATTGAGTCTCATCATTGACCTGTCTTTTTCTTCATATTCGATCTTTAAAATTATAAATAACTTAGAATATATATTGAATTTGATTTGATGAATTTACTAACAATAATAATAATATTAATGTTGGAACTATTTATTGATAATAAATAAATAAGTATATATAAATGTATACAAATAAATCTATACAAATAAATCTAAATATTGTGTATGTATTATGTTGTATTATATTTTTATATTTTTATAATATTATGCCCATTCTTCCAAGCTGACCAAGCAGATACCATGTGTTAAATTGTAAATTATGTGTTGTATATTGTAAGATGTCTGTTTTACTTACTAATTGATAACTTCTGGATATGTGTCTCTTATTATCAAAACTGATTTAGTTAGAAATTTTTAAAATTTTTTAAATTAGAAAGAAGGGAGCTATTATGGCAACTAAGAACTAATGCATGTAGGGCTCCAGGTATCAACGAAGTGTGTTCACTGAAATGTATTTTGAGATTGAAAAATTTGGACAGATAAAATTCATTTTTAAATTGTCATAGTCTATATTTTTAAAAAACTTTAAAAAAAAAAATTTTTTTTTTAAATTTTTTAAAAATTTTTAAAAAATGTTTCATTAATGTTGTTTTATGTATATTGAACAAATAAACATGCACAGTTATACACTTATACCTATGCATACATTGTCTTTTTACATTTTTAAAAAATTTTTAAAAAATTTTAAAAATTTCTAACTAAATCAGTAAGGTAGAAGAACCAGCCCTTAGTTGACTGTGGTCTCTGTGTGCTCATAAGGGAAATTGCACTTGGTGCAGAGAGCTGCATCTGGAAGTACTGTGTGTGTACCTGTTGACCTCCCAGTGTACATCTCCCCACTTTTGCCAGCGATGAGGATTTGACGCTCCTTGATTACTGGTCCAGTGGTGGGTCATCCCAATATGAAACAGGTGAAGGTCGAATTAAAATAAATTAAAGGAACAAGATAATATTAAATAAGCAATAGAAAGATGCCAAAAGTGACTCAAGAGGGGAAGTGAAGAGACTGAATGAGAATAGAAGAGTGTAGCTTATAAGAAGTGGTTAGTAAATATATGCTAAAGGTGAGGAGGAAGAAACAACATTTGAATTAAATTAATTAAATGAGAAGGACTGGCATTGAGTCTCGGATAGTCTAAATGATAATCTTTGCTGAAGATGCTGAGGTGTTTAACTTTTTTTCAAGGGATTCATGCTTTTAATTTTAGAGATAATTACCTTTCAAATTGGCAAAGATAAAAGGGCACATCATGACAGTAGTGGCTATGAAATTTCATCCTCCACATTAAACTTTCTTGCATCCACAGAAGAGCCAGTACTTGCTTTCATTTCACTAGAACCAAAAGAAGCCACAAGTGGATGCTGAGCAGGGGAACTAGTATCCTTTCCCCACTGGTAGCGGTTAAGGATACTGTTCCAAAAGACAAAGCCCCCTTTGATGATGTTCGTGTTTCACTGTTGCAGTCATTACATTTGGGTAATCTGCTGGCAGGTTGCCCTCAGTCAGCCTGAATAACAAAGTCTTGGGTCCTGCGTCGGTTGCTGTCTCCTCCTCTATGACATCAGGTCATCAGGGGTATAAAACAAGCAACCGACGCCATTTTATTCAGTCTTTCTTGCCGCGTGGTGCCCGAAGCAGAAGCATTTCGCAAGTGCCGGTCGGCTGACTCCTAAAATTTTCGCATTCGAGTTTCAGAACCGAAGTCTTCAACTAAAGTTAAGTACCCCATTGGGGAAACTTTTTCTTGCTCCTTACCGATGTCAGTAAAAATTAATAATTGCATTACTTGTGGGAGGCAAATACCTCATAAGGATTTTCATTTGTACTGTATTCCTTGCCTAGGCCCAGATCATAATGTGCCTTGCTGTCGGTTTTGTGCTAGATTTAACCAACGCACTATTAAGTGTCGGTATATTTTTGCTTCAAAATATTTTGGGTCCAGATTTAATTACCCGGAAATGTCGTCGGTTAGCAATCCCAACTACTGGAGTTCAGAAAAAATGCAAAGAAAAAGGCAGAGACAGACCATCGATGTCCAAAACTGACGATGAAGCTTCTCCTAAGCCAGTCGCCAGTACTCAGTGAGGTGCTTTTGCAGCCCCTGATACCCACTACATTTGAGTCGCAGGCCTCTACTGAGACCCATGCGGAGTCCGGTATGCTGCGAGATTCTCAAAGTATTGAACCCGCGGATGTCTCTCCCTTAGATGGGTCTGGAGCTGCTGAGCAGGCACCGGCTTCTGAGGGTGTTTTCAGGCCTCAACATTTTTATATAAAACCAATGCCAGCTTCTAAAACAAGATCAAAAACATTTTCTAAGTCTAAAAAAATAACGCATGAGCCATGTGCTCAGGCCCTTATGCCTAAAAAACAGATGATCAAAATGGCTGAGGACTTAATTACCTTGATCCAGGGTTCCCAACCCCCACCTAAGAGGCCTAGGCAAGACACTGATTATGAATCTTCAGATCAGGTTTCTATTTCTTCTGATTCCTCTTCTGATCAGGAGTTTTCTATGCCACCCTATGAGGATTCAGATGCAGAAGAATCCATCCCATCTGCATCTCCTCCTGAGGATTATTCTTTTAGAGAAACCTTGCATACTTTAAGGGAACATTTTCATTGGGAGAGTCAGGATTTCTCTGAATCAAAAAAGAGGCTTAGGGATTTCCTCCTTCTTCCTCAGCATAGGCCTTTGGCTATACCTCCTGTATTAGACATTGTTGATGTGTTTTTGGAATCAAGCATGGCTCCTGATTCCCTACCTCCGGCTCCTAGTAAGCCAGACAGATATTACAGGGTTCCTGACTCCCACAAATTTCTATTCAAAAATCCTGCTGCTGATCCTGAAACTATCTCACAGGGTCCCAAAGGTGTAAAGGCCTCTACAGCCAAAAATCCTACCCCCTCTGATAGAGATTCCAGGGCGCTGGATACTTGGGGAAAGAAGGTTTATACGTCTGCAACCTTGGCAATTAGGACTTTAAACTGCCAGTTTCATATGCTTAAATATCAACAGCATGTTATGGGCTTATTGAAACAGAAAATTATGTTGATTTCTGATTGTGTGGAAAATAAAGAATTACAGGAATTATTGCATGCAGCAGAACAGGTCGGAAAGCATACTTTGCAACGTGGTTTTGATTCCTTGGAAGCCTCTTGCAGGGCCGCAGTTACTGGATCTGTGATTAGAAGGGATGCCTGGCTCAAGGAGCAAAATCTGCCTGATCATGTTAAAGCTAAATTGTTGGATGCCCCATTACAGGGTGATACTCTGGTAATAAGGCAGAAGAGGTTTTAAAGAAAATAGAAGACCAAGATAAATCTATGCAAACTGTAAAAAGATTTCTTACAAGTGCAGCCACCCAGATTCAGTAGGCACTGGCCTACTAAAAATTGGTCCTTTCCTGTGTCCAACAGAGCCTCTCAAGGCAAATCCAGGTGCTCAAAAGGCTCTAGATACCAATTATAGGGTTCATACAGGTTAAAGCAATGGGGTGCCTCCACCTCCAAATCTGGAGGTGGTGAAGCACAACCCTACAGTAAGCAGTCACAATGACTTCCCTCTACCATCACCAAGCACTTATCTTTTGGCAGCCCCCTAGGGGGAAAATTAGCACTTCATGCTCAAAATTGGCAGTTAATTACCGAGGACAAGTGGGTATTAAACATAGTATCCCAGGGGTACAGATTTCATTTCCATACTTTGCCAATTCCAAATGGTTGGTCAGATCTGTCACAAAATCATTGGGCAGAGGCTCAGAAACAAGTTACATCCCTCATGGATATGGGGGCTATTCAACTAGTACCAGAACAGGAAAAAGGACAAGGTTTTTATTCAAGACTGTTCCTGGTACCCAGAAAAGACAATGCCTGGCGTCCAATACTGGACTTATCGATTTTGAACACGTTCTTGGACATTCCAAAATTCCAAATGCTGACTTTACAACAGCTACTGTCTATGCTGGCAGAAACGCTTGGTTAGTGACTCTAGACGTAAAAGAGGCATACCTGCATATCCCAATAAGGGAATCGTGCAGAAGATACCTCCGCTTCAAGGCAGGTTTTATGCATTACCAATTCTCTGCACTGCCCTTTGGCTTATCTACTGTGCCCAGGGTCTTACAAAATGCCTGGCACCAGTAATTGCATTTTGCAGACAAAGAAGCATTCAAATTTATCCTTATCTGGACGACTGTCTCATTCAAGCAGAGGACAAGGACACTCTTCTTCAACATCTGGCATTTGTAAAAAGGCTTCTAACATGCCTAGGGTACTCCATAAATAAAAAGAAATCACAACTGGTACCCTCTCAAAAAATTACATTCCTGGGTGCAAGCTTGAATACAACTGCCCAGATGGCTTACCTTATGCCAGACAAAGGCAACTGACTATATATTTCAAACAGATGGCAACAAAAACCCAGTTATCTGCAAAACAAATTCTGCAGGCTTTGGGGTTCATGGCATCCTGCATTGTACTAATTCCATATGCAAGACTGCATATGAGGAAACTTCAGTGGTACCTAAAAGGTTTACGGAGTCAACATTGTCACAGTCTGGAAACAATGATTCCTCTCATTTCCTGCCTACAACAGAAATTTCTTTGGTGGGCAGAGACATGTCACCAAAACAAGGGACTGTCATTCACTCTACCCCTGCCACCCAAACCCTAACTACAGATGCATCAGACTGTGCTTGGGGGGCCCAACTGGCAGAGAGATGCATTCAGGGCATATGGAGTCCAAAACAAATGCATCTGCAAATCAAAAAGAGTTGCTAGCTGTTCAGAATGCCCTGACAGCCTTCAAGGATGTACTTCATCCAGGACAATTACTGATAAAGACGGACAACACCATGGTTATGTGGTACATAAACAAGCATGGGGGTACACATTCCTACCCCCTTTGCAGACTGGCCATGGCATTGTGGAACACAGCCTTGACTTACCAAGTACATCTTCAAGCTCAATTCCTTTCAGGAAAACAAAATACTCTGGCAGACGACCTAAGCAGAAATCTTATGGACCCACACGAGTGGAAACTGGATCCATAAGTCTTCAGCATGGTAACACAGAAATGGGGGAGACCAGATATAGATCTATTTGCCTCTCCCAAAAATTATCAACTGGACAAATTCTGTGCAAGGAATTATCACAGACAAGCATAGAAAGTGGATGCCCTATGCTTCAGTTGGAAAAACCTATCAGTCTACGCCTTTCCCCCTCTGCCTCTTCTTTTTAAGGTCTTACTAAAGGTCAGACAGGAAAAATCAAAAATGATCCTAATTGCTCCGGAGTGGCCTCACCAGCACTGGTACCCAATTCTAAGGAATATGTCTCAACTCCCTCCTTGGTACTTGCCTCAAATACCTCATCTACTGTCTCAGCAGAACAATCAAATTCTGCACACTCAGATCCAAACTCTGAACCTTGCAGCATGGCTGATCATGTAATTATTCAAGCAACACCTCTCAGTAAATCTGTGATGGATGTCATTTTGGAAGCCAGAAGACCTAGTACTAGAAAATCGTATGCTGATAAATGGAAGAGATTCTGTGCTTGGAACTAAGTACAAGGAATGGACACAGCAAAACCAAATATCCCTCAGATTTTACAATACTTGACTGAGATGCTTGACAAGGGCCTATCTTTTTCTTCAATACAAATCCATGCCTCTGCCATCTTGGCTCATTACAACACGGAGCCTCCCATCTTTTCTCATCCTCTGCTAAAACAGTATCTTAGAGGGGCCAAACATTTAAGGCCTCCCAGAAGATCACCAACTCCTGCTTGGGACCTCAATTTTGTGCTGGAAAACCTCACTCTGCCTCCTTTTGAACCAGCAGCTACTGTGGATATAAAGTTTTTATCTTGGAAAACAGCTTTCCTTTTGGCAATCACTTCAGCAAGAAGGGTTTCAGAACTACAGGCCCTCATGGCTGTGGAGTCTTTTATTACATTTTACCCGGACAGGGTCTCCCTCAGGGCCAATCCTTCCTTTATGCCTAAGGTGCTATCCAGTGTGGCTCTTAACCAAACTATTCACCTGCCAACATTTTACCCAAATCCGCAGAACAAGGGGGAGCGGATTCTGCATTTGTTGGACGTACACAGACAACTAAGATTTTACTTAAACAGGACCATATCTCTAAGAATGTCAGAGCAAATACTGTTGGCATTTGCTTCAGGATCAGAGGGCAAGGCTATATCAAAACAGACTAAGTGGATAAGCCACTGCATTTGTTTCTGTTACTTGCATCATGGTAAACCTGTACCCAAGTGAATCAGGTCACACTCCACCAGGGCTGCCTCCACCTCAGCAGCCTTTCTCAGAGGAGTTCCAACCAAAGACATTCTAGAAGCTGCTACTTGGAGCTCTGTTCATACCTTCACAAAGCATTATCATTTGCCTTTCATCTCTAAATCCAGGGCAGGCTTTGCCACTGCAGTTCTGCAGGGCCTTATAGCCCCTCCTAATGCTATTTAGTTCCATCCTCCCCTCCATAGCTTTGGGGTTCTACCCAAATGTAATGACTGCAACAGTGAAACACAAAGGACATAGTACAGTTGTGTACACTTACCATAAATGTAGATGTTCGAGTGTATTCACTGTTGCAGTCCGGGTTACCCACCCGCCATCCCCCTTTACTATAATTTCTCTTTCCTTCATTATATTCTAAAGCCTTTGTGGTCTATTTGCTTTTAGATGAAGGTAAAGTTTATGTTGCTAAAAGTGCATTTTCATATATTACTGTTTATTTATATATATATATATATATATATATATATATATATATTTTTTTTTTTTTTGCTCCCCATTTGGGGGGCAATTGACATCTAGGGCAAGAAAAACTGAATAAAATGGCATTGGCTGCTTGTTTTATACCCCTGACTACCTGAAGTCATGGAAGAGGAGACAGCAACCAACACAGGACCCAAGACTTTGTTATTCAGACCGACTGAGGGCAACCTGCCAGCAGATTACCCAAATGTAATGACTGCAACAGTGAATACACTCGAACATCTACATTTATGGTAAGTGTACACAACTGTACTTTTCCTAGGCATTTACTGACAACCCCACAGTGACCAACAGTGGGTGTTCCTTGTGCTTCAAGCCCTTGATCGGCCCAACTACCAGAGTAAAAATCTCCCTCCTCTCTGAGCTGACGAACACCTTACCCTAATGTCAGGACAGTTGGGTATAAAGGGAACCTGCCAATGCCATGACATCTGTCTTTCCTACTGTCTGAGCTGGAAGCATTTGAGTGCATCAGTCGGAGTGAGAAATTCTTCTAAAAACTAAGTACCCTGGTGGGGAACTCTTTTTCTTACTCGTGACTCATGTCAGATAAAATTAACAACTGTGTCCATTGTGGAAGACAAATCCCACACAGAGACTTTAATGCTTTGTGTGTTGCTTGTTCAGGCCCAAACCTCAACATCCCAAATTGCTGTCTGTGTGTCCTTTTCAATAGTAGGACTGAAATCTTGGGTAAGCACCTTAGTCAACAATCCACTTCCCATCTTGTGATGGCATCCGTCGGTCATCCCAAAGTTGAGCTCCCTAATTGAAAAAATGATAAAAGACCCAAATTTAGGGCCACGGATAACAACCTTTTTCTGTCAGCTAGTCCCTAAAGGATCATTATCACAGAGAAAGGAGAGGCACCTTTGCAGCCCCCTTCTGAAAGCCAGGTGGTGGTGCAAGCCACTGTTGACCCTTTCGGAGTCCAACATGCTGTTGGGTCCCTCAACTTCAACTCAGGCCTTTGCTTTCGGTTTGTCAGTCTGATACAGAGTTGCTAAGCCAACCTCAGCTTTTGGCAAACAATCCTCAACTGATGACATCCCTTCAGGGCATCTGCCAACATTGGGTATTTCTTTCAAGGAGATTGGCATCAGAGTAGCAGATGTGCATAGGCTCAAGGCAAAAGCTACACCTAAAAAGATTTCAACCTTTTGTACATAGGCCTACCAGCTCCCATCCTACAGGTTTTCAGCAAAGTTTGGTCAGGTTGGCTGAGGACCTTATTTCTATGGTCAGATGCAGGCAACCTTTCCCTGAATCTTCCCCAGGAAAAAAGGAAGGGCGACCCTACAACTAAGGCCTTTTCAGAACCCCCTGATTCAGATGAAGCCTCTGATCAGGGGGACTCTGTTCTTAAAGAACCCTTCCTTACCTCCTTTGAGGATTCGGATTCAGAAGAGGTGTTGTCTTCTGATTCACCCCCGAGGACATTACCTTTGGGCAGACACTGCATGCCATAAGAGAGTTCCAGTAGCAGGCATAGGAGTTACCCCCAAGCAAAAAAAAAGAGGGTCAGAATGTTCCTTGATCTCCCTCAACACAAACCCTTGGCTATCCATCCAGTTTTGGAAGTGGTAAAAGATGTCTTTATGGAATCGTTTCTCAATCCAGACTGTCTTCCCCCCAGCCCCTCATAAATCAGACAGGTTTTACAGGGTACTGGGCTCACATAAATTCCTTTTTAAGGACCCCTCTGCTGACCCAGAGGTTATCACCCCAGGCACCAAAGGAGTTGGGTCCAGTACTTCAAAAAACCCACTACCTATGGACAAAGAAAGAAGGGCCCTTGACAGATTTGGGAAGAATGTTTACACTTTACCCTGGCCATTAGGGTTCTCAATTTCCAATTTCATATGATAAAATACCAGCAGAGTATTTTGGAAAAAAAGTAAGCAAAACGTTTCCTCCTTGGAGAACAAGAACATGTCTAAGGAATTACTGGACCTCTGACATTCCAGTTCCCAGGTAGCTAGGCACTCCTTGCACTGCGGATATGATGCCCTAGAGGCATCTTCCTGAGCAGCTGTCTCTGGCTCAGTCATCAGAAGGCATGCTTGGCTTAGGAACAGACATTATCAGAGCAAGTCAAATCTAAACTGCTAGAAGCACCCCTGGATAAGGATTCCCTTTTTGGACCAAAGGCTGAGGCTGTGTTAAAAAAGATGGAGGATAAAGCAAAATCCATGCAAATGGTCAAGGACTTCCTCCAAGTCCAACCTCCTAGGTTCAGTAGGAATTTTTCCACTAAGCATTGGTCCTTTCCTTACCAATCAAAACTGAGTTGGAGGAAAACCTGAAGGAAAAGGCCTCACAGACAGCAACAGCAATTGCAGAGGGCAAAACAGTGGTCCTCAGGAACACCCAGGTTGGGGAGTTCTAGACCGCAGGGCCTTAGCAGAGATCAGCAATGACTCATCACACTCCCTACACCACCCTCCCCAAACCCCCAACCCCAGACATGATCGGAGGAAGAATAGAAGGAAGGCTTTCCCTATTCAAGGAAGCTGAGCCCTCATCACCTCTGACAAGTGGGTCTGGAAGTAATCTCAAACAATTACAAGCTCACTTTTAAAGAACCATTGGAATTCTCAGGCTACCTTGAAATTGCCACAAAACCAAAGGGCAGAGGCCATTTCTCAGATTCACAACCTATACTGTCATGGTTCTGTGGAACCAGTACCAGACCACTAGATAGAAAAAGATTTTTACTCCATGCTATTCCTGATCCTCAGGAAAGAAGGCTCTTGGTGCCCTACCCTGGACCTGTCCATTCTCAGTCAGTCCCAAAATTCAAAATGCTTCTGCTTCAAAAGCTTCTTCCCATGATCACACCTCAGGCTGTAATGGTTGTCTTGGACCTGAAAGATGCCTACTTGCACATCCCTATAGAATAATCCTACAGAAGTTTTCTTCACTTTAGAGCAGGTACCAGTCTTTCAATTATCTGCACTTCCATTTGGTTTGTCTACAGCTCCAAGGGTCTTCATCAAATGTCTGGCCCCTGTGATCACCTTCTGCAGAACAAGAGGCATCAAAATTATCCTTATCTGGATGAATGCCTCATTGAGGCCACTAGTCAGTCCAAGCTCCTCAAGGATGTGGCCTTCACCCAGACCCAACACTCTTCTCTAGGTTTCATCATAAACCTCATCAAATCCAACAAAAACCCTTCCACCAGGATAATTTTCCTGGGGGCTCTGCTGGATTTCTCCCTCCAGAAGACCTTCCTTCCCCATGAAAGGCCTCCTTCTTAACCCAGTACTTCCATGACATTGTGTAGAGGCAATGCCTCTCAGCCAGGGCATTCCTCAGAGCCACTGGGCTGCATGGTATCCTGTATACTAATTATCCCTCTGGTCAGGCTACACACAAGAAAACTGCGGTGGTACCTCAAGAGTCTGTGGTGCCAGCATTCACAGTCACTGGAGACAGAAATCCACCCAATTCTCTGCCTCAGAGAGGAATTGGCTTGATGGCGAAAAGCATGCACAGAATCAGGGTCTCCCCTTCAGGGTCATCCCTCAGGGCCAACCTTAAACACAGATGCATCAGACACAGCCTGGGGAGCCCATGTCCAACACCTCCTATCCCAGGGCAAATGGGAAGAGCAGTTCAGGTGCAACCACATAAACTGGAAGGAATTGATGGCAGTATAGAAGGGCATGGTGGCCTTCAAGGATCACTGGAAACTGGGGGGGGGGGTCTGCTTATCAAAACAGACAACATACAAGTGGTACTTAAACAAGTGGGCACCCACTCCTACCCTCTTTGCCATCTGGCAATGGAGATGTGGGAGACAGTCAGTGCTATGGGGTTGTATCTTCCTGGGGCTCAGAACACTCTAGCAGATGTCTCAGTAAGCACTTAATGGATCCCCATGAGTAGAAGCTGCATTGGGAAACATTTCTCAGCATATTCCAGAAATGGCGATCCCCTCAAATAGACCTCTTTGCCACCAACAAAAATGCTCAGTTAAAAAAGATTTTATTCCAGGAACAAACTTCACACATCCTGGAGAACAGATGCCTTTTCCTTCCTCTGGAACCATCTATTTCTAATGCATTTCCTGCCCTGCCTCTCCTTCCAAGGATCCTCCTAAAAATCATGGAAGAAGGACCGAGGGTCATCCTGATAGCTCTAGACTGTCCCAGGCAGTACTGGTACCCCCGCTACTGAGTTTGACCAAACAAAAACCTTGGCAGTTACCCCAGAGAGTGGATCTGCTAATTCAGGCAAAGGGCAAGTTTGTAAACCCCAACCTGCAGACTCTCAAACTCTCTGCTTGGATGATTCATAAATTGTAGCCAGAACAGTCCCTGAGTAGACAGGTTCTTAATATCCTAAAAGAATCTGAAAGTCCCAGTATTAGGAAAATGTACTCTACCCAGTGGAAACGATTCTCTGTTTAGTCTCACCAACAAGGCCTCAACCCTGTCTCTACCAACATTTCAACCATTTTGAAGTACCTTGCTATCTTGGTGGACAAAGGCCTATCCCTTTTCGTCCATTAAGATTCACGCTTCTGCCATTTCAGCCCACATCCCTACTCTTCCTCCTATCTTTTCCCACCCCGTAATGAAATGGTTCCTTAGGGGAGTGCTGGATGTCAGACCTCCCAGGAGGCAGCCCACCCCTCATTGGGACCTCATCTTTGTTCTAGAAAAACTGACCTTACCCCCTTTGAACTAGCTGTGTCAGATGATTTAAAATTATTGACCTGGAATACTGCAATTTTACTGGCTATCACCTTTTCTGAGTTGCAAGCCCTCATGGCAGTGAAACCCTTTCTTATCTTCCACCCAGACAGAGTTTCATGCAGGACTAATCCTTCCTTTATGCCCATGGTGGTCACAGTCACTTCCCTGAACCAAGCCATACACTTGCTTACCTTCTTCCCTAAGCCACAGAACCAAGGGGAAATAATCCTTTCCTCCATGGATGTACACAGGTAACTTCTGTACTACCTTGACTAGTTGTTCCTTTTGCCTTGGGCTCACAAGGAAAACCAGTCTCCAAGCATCTATCTCCAAGTGGATCTCTCACTGTATTTCCTTTTGTTACACCTTCCACGGCAAGAAGCCCCTTGAATCTGCATTCAACTAGGGCCACTTCTACCTCCACTGCTTTCCTAAGGGGAGTGCCTATCAAAGACATTCTGGAAGCAGCAACCTAGTCATCACTGCATACCTTTATGAAGCACTACCACCTGTCAGCCTTCTCCAAGTCCAGAGCATGATTTTGCCACTGATATCTTCCCTTCCCCTTAAGGCACCTCCCACCCTCTTCTCATCATCCCATTAGTCAGGACTGCAGCAGTGAAGCATGAAGAACATAGTATGGTTGTGTACACTTACCATAAATGTCGATGATCAAGTGTATTCACTGTTGCAGTCTTTTTTCACTCCATTAATCTCCTTTATTCTCCTTACAATGACAGCCTTTTCTCTGTCATCCTCTTCCAGAAGACCCTCTGCAGGGATGCCCTACAGGGCCCCTTCCTCTTAACTGATCGCTTGCTTAAGATTCACCTATGGGTCTCCTACCTTCTAGTGGCAAGAAAAAATTGATATCATGGCATTGGCTGGCTCTGCTTATACCCAGTCATCCTGACTTCAGGGTAGGGCATCCGCCAGCTCAGGGAGGAGGGAGTTTTTTACTCTAGTAGTCAGGCTAACCAAGTGCTTCCAAAGCAGGAAATCCCATAAGTCAGGACTGCAAGAGTAAATACACTCGAACATCTACATTTATGGTAGGTGTACACAACTGTACCCCCCCCCCCCACCGGCAACCTGACGGTCCCTGCAAGAAGATGGTTGGAGACAGATGCTGTTTCCATGTGTATCAGTGGTTAACCACAGTTGAGGACAGCCAAATTGTATAATTTTAATATCCTTTCCCTTACCTTTCCAAGTCATTTCCTTTTAGAGATAGCCCACCAAATCAGAAAATATTTCTGAGAAGTAAGTGCAGAAGCTGATAACAGTCATTGCTATCCAAGATGTCCCACTAGACCACCTGGAACTTGTCCTGTACAAGTCTTTCATTTCCAAAAAATGGACTTGGGAACTATGGACACTTTTCTAAAAATGAGTTGCCTAAACACATTCATTCCCACACAGTCCATCGACATGGTCACCCCTCATTCATCTCTTCTGTGCTAAAGATGATTGGAGGTGCTATATAGATCTTCAGGAAGTTTATGTGCACCTCAAAATCATAATGTGCTTGATAAGGTTTCTTCTCTTTTGCCCATGAACCAGCTGCTACCAGCTCAGAACTCTTGTTTTCAGCCTTCAACACCCAGAATGTGTATGGCAGTAGCAGCAGCCATTAAACTGTAATGAACAAAAGTGTTTCCATTTATTTGATTGGTACCTCATGGCTGATTGTATCCCTTCTTTTTTGTATTCTTTATTGAAAAGAGCAGGTTTTCCTAATTTTGGGCCTTTATAGGCAGCTCCTGTATTGGGCAAACAGAACTAAAGACCTTAAAAAGTTGATCACGTGTGTCATGTACTAAAGGCAAGTCAAGTAAAAATGTTGCATCCTATATGTTTTTTTAATTGCATTGCATTTTGCTGTGATATATTTATTAAACTTAAGTTTTCCCAAGGTAGATTTACTAGAGTGGTATCACTGTGCATTGTTTGTCCCTTCATACCTGTTATAAAACATTACAAGTTTTCCTTTGTGCCACAGGTTTCTGTAAGACCATTACCATAGAGGAATTTGCTTGGCGCTGTGCACTGAGCAGCTCTTTTAGGCCATACAGAAGTTTTGTATTCATAATGTTGAGTGTCTGAGGAGAAGCTCTGGTAGCAGGAAGTGTTCTGTTGTCCTTTTGCTCACCTTATTTTTTATTTGATTTCTTCCTTTCAGTTGATCAAAAACTGGAGGACTTTTGAACGTCATTTATTTATCCTTTGTTATGTTGGTCGGGTTAGTTGCACTAGGCTAGTAGCATGTTTTCAGGGGAGACCCAGAGTGGCATTTATACTGCTAAGGGAAATTTGGCTAGGGCATTAGGGAACTTCTCTTATTCATTGGGAGAGTGCTTCTTCTGATCCTAGCACAAGCTCCAGCTGAGAGAACTGTGCTCAAGGAGATCCAAGGAGGAGGATAGCACAGAGGTAATTGTCGGCGCTGAGTTTGAGGCTTTACAGAATTCTGAGAAGCTGCTTTGCAAAATGTGTTTCATCGGAAGCAAATGTTTAAAATAATGATAGATATTTTATCACAATGCTCCAGTTGGGAGGGTTGAGGGATAACATGTTGGGTGAATGATTGTTGCAGAGTGAGCCAGAGAGTGGAAAAGATGTTTCATGGAGTGAAATTATAGACAAAATCCATTTGGGGGAATCAGAAACCATTTTAAAAGAAGGTGTCCAGAAGATGAAAGTGTATGCTGAGAATGTTAAGGAAACTGCAAAGAAAGTGATGAGATGAACAGAGAAAAGAAAATGTCAACAAAGGAAATTTGTGGTAAGAATTCAGAACAAAGAGGAAAAAGAAATGGATGGGTATGACATTTGGGTTAATTTAAGGGTCCCATGGGGAGTGAAGGCTCATGAGGTAAGAGCTTTTATTCTTATTCATAAAGAGACATTTTGTGACATTGTCTTAGAGATTGGTTCTATTATGGAAGTTTTTTTGGGGGGAGTATGAAAAGAAAAAGAACTGCTATCCACAGAACTCATATGTGGTGAAAGCATTTCACAGAGAAACAGAAAAGAAAGTACATGTTGAATTTTGAATTGAAGTTGAAAAAGAGACTTTAAAGAACCATTTAAGCAAAATTTGTAAAGAAGATATGGACATTAGTAAAATGTACAACATCAGAGGACCATGGACTGGTGGATGGGACTGTCATAGTGTACTGAAAATGTAGAAAGAAAAAAAAATGTTTTTATCCCTAGTATGATAAATGTAGAAGGTAACAGGGATGTTGTAGAATATTGGGGACAACATAAGATGTGTTTTTTTTTTCTGTAGAAAAGATGATCATTTGCTAAGTAACTGTCATCAGAAGAAATGTTAAAATCTGAGGGAAACAAGTCATGATGCAAAAATGTGTGACTTGTGTAAATGTAACAAAATTTGGCATTTATGGATGGATTGTAATCTATTGAAAAAGGTTGAAGAAAAATAAAACAAAAGTGAGGACAATGCACAGAAAGAAGAAATGGTCCCAACAGACAATAAAGAGGAAGCAGGGAAGCAAAATCAGGGTAAAAATAAAGGCAATGATAGAAAAACAAAAGATATACAAGAGGGTTCTAAAATAAGTGACGAGGAAGATATAAATTGGAAAATAATGAAACATAAAAAAGTATTATATTTGCAAGAGTAAGAGATGGGAAAAAAAAGAAAATTTGAAAGGATAAGTGTGAAAAAGAAAACAATAATGCAAACGAGAATTTAAATTTTTCTCATTTGTTGTAAGTTACAACAAAGACATAATGACAGTTTTAGAGTTCTTTCAGTAAATATAAATAGCATTAAAAATTTAAGTAGAAGAGTAGGCATCTTAAATTTACTTCATAAGTGTGACAATGTTACAGTATTGGAAGATGTATGATTTTTGGCACAAGAAAAGAGATTGCAAGCAAAGAAAAAAATTTGGGGAGGAGATACAATATAGAACCTAGCAAAAGAACTATGTCTGGCATAGGTGTAATTTGTAGAAACAAACAAAAGCCAGAAAACGGTCCCCAAGGCTTTATTGAATTAAATAAAGTGTCAAGGACACTATATCACACTCTCATCACCATGAATATGAAAAATACATGCCTCAAACTAGTTTCGGTAAAATACCTTCTTCAGTGAGGAAAAATAACTATCATAACTCCATTCAACAGACTCCATATTTATATAATTGCTCAGCCAATAGACAAATGGCTAGCACTAAACTGCAAATTTAAAGTATACAGAACATTCATAAAAGAAGTGCACTTCCAAAAAACATATGTTGTTAATTGCAAAAATACACAAACTGTGCATAAATAGTACTGAATCAACATAATAATATAGCCAAAATATAGTGTTTGGTACCATATAAATATATGTAGTAATTTATAAATGGTCATTTAATCCAGGTGGAAAAAGGGCTCCCAAGTGTATAATCCAGTATTTTTCCTTCTTGCTAAGAATACTCTGCCAACCTGACTGATTTTGTCTATTTCCCTGTACTTTATCAATAACAGTAAATATAAATTTGTGGAACAACATTATTATGTTGATTCAGTACTATTTATGCACAGTTTGTGTATTTTTGCAATTAACAACATATGTTTTTTGGAAGTGCACTTCTTTTATGAATGTTCTGTATACTTTAAATTTGCAGTTTAGTGCTAGCCATTTGTCTATTGGCTGAGCAATTATATAAATATAGAGTCTGTTGAATGGAGTTATGATAGTTATTATTCCTCACTGAAGAAGGTATTTTACCGAAACTAGTTTGAGGCATGTATTTTTCATATTCATGGTGATGAGAGTGTGATATAGTGTCCTTGACACTTTATTTAATTCAATAAAGCCTTGGGGACCGTTTGCTGGCTTTTGTTTGTTTCTAGTTCTGTTGTTGGGCCGTGCAAGCTTGAATGTGCGTGGGTTAGTGTGTCACTGAAGTAATTTGTAGAAAGTCAGTGAAAATATTGAATGTAACATTGGTAATGATGGGAAGATTGTTGTAGATCTCAAATTGGCATAGTCAGGTATATAGAATTGTAGTATTGTATGCCTATGTTATAAGTAAAGGAAGAGAAAATGTATTTCATAAAATTCTAGATTATGTAGTAATTAATATGAATACAATATTAATGAGAAATTATAATGGTGATCTGACAGGACAAAGAAGCAAGGAAATGATAAGAGCAATTTTGAAGTTATAAAACGTGGCAATTTAATGATTTGGAATAATTTGTGGACATGTAGTCAATGTATTTATAAGACTGAAATAGATTATTTTATTGTATCACAAGGTTTAAAAATAGCTGAGGGAGAGTCACTTGTAAAAGGCTTTTCAGATAATTTAGCCATATGGATATATAGGAAAATAAGTAATATATCAGATTGGGAAAATGAATAAAAAGAATAAATGAGAAAGATCACATTTCCACTAGCGTATGTTATAAAAACTAGTCCCAGTGGTGGCTAGCTTTTAAAGAAAAATATAAAAAATGTTTTTTAGAATGGCAGTCAGATGTAAGAAAAGTGGAAAAAAAAATATAAAACAATGTGTGCAGATGTTTTAAAGGATTTGTAAAGTTAGAGAATATTATGTGATAGAACTGAGAATTTATGAAAAGAATCAAGAGAAAATGAAATAATTATTATTTAAGCAAAGGAATTACAAGATAAAAGAGAAGAGGTAGCAGCTTATTTGAGTAGCATAGTTAAACAGAATACTAGTGTAATGAGAAATGAAAGCTAATACTGGAGAGGTGAGAAGGTCTCGGGAACAAATTATGAATATTTTAATAATTAATGTAAAGAAAATGTTTCATGATAGAAAGTATAAAAAAGAATAGCATGTTAATAATTAAAAGAACAAGAAGATAAAGAATTGGAAAATGAGATTTACTTGTATAAATTAGACAAGGTATTTAGACAAGTTAATTTATATTATGTTTCAGGATCAGATGGCACAAAATACCAAAGTTATAAGAATTTTACAGATTGGCAGAAAAACACTTTCTAAAAGTTATGAATCAGTGGTTAAATGATGGCTTTATGTATAAAGATTTATTTGGTGATATGCTTAAATTTGTATGGAAAAAGGGAAGATAAAAATAAAATTGAAAATTTGGGACCTGTACTATTGAACAATGTAGATAAGATTTTAATGAAAATAATCCAGAAGAGAATGGAAAGTAAAATGACACATATTATGGGAGATAGCCTAGTGCCTACCTATGAACCTATGATATACTATCTGCCCGAAGGCATTTATAAGCCTAGCTGGAATGTGTTGGCTTTTGCAGCCCCCTTAGATTAGTTCCCTGTGCCTCTGTCCAGCAGAGCCATTGAAGTTATCCCTGGGGTAAACTTTCTGTTTCCCATCCACTTGTCAAGGTTTATGTTGAAGAGGGTTAGCAAGGAGCTCTGCCTAATGTAGATTGGAATCTTGTTCCAGAGCATGGGAATTCTCTGGGACAGGAATCTATCCCTCCAGCATGTCCTATTTATTGTTGTGGTGAGGTTTAGATTCCTGGAGCGTGTAGCTCGAGGGGATATGGTTTTCTTTAGGTGGAGCATGTCCATCAATTCTGGGTTGGACATGGCCTTGTATGTCAGGCAGAGATCACCTCTGAGTAGACGGTATGCAACCGAGTACAGCTGGAGTTTCTTCAGTCGGGCTGCATAGGGCATCTGCTTGAGGCCAGTGATCCTCTTGGTGAGGTACTTCTGTGGTCTTTCCAGTTGTTGCAGGTGTCTTGTAAGGTACATCCCAAATGGGGCATTTTACTCTATGATGGGTCTGATGAGTGATGCATAGAGGGGCCCAATGACCTCTTTCGATCTGGATGCAAACCCTTTTGTGATTAGGTGGGCCACATAGAAGGATTTTCTAACCACTTTGGCAGTGTGATTATCAAAGGAGAGGTTACTATTTACTTGGGTCCCCCAGATCCCTTATTACATCTTCCATATTTAGGGGCTACCACCTATGTGGCAGTTTGTGGGTACTTTGTTTTTTCTAAAGGGGATGACTATGCACTTTTTGGCATTTAGCTTGAGGCCATGGTTTTGACACCAGATATCTGTCTCAGTGAGACCCTTTTGGAGGATGTCTGTGTCAGCTGGAGAGTCACTTATAGCCCCTAGTTTGCAGTCATCTGCGAACTTGGTCAGCCATAGTCCTCCTGTGCTTGCCTGTACCTCTGAGAAGTATATGCCGAACAGGAGAGGTCCTAGGACTGAGCCCTCGGGAACGCCACTTGTAACCGGTTTAGAGTCAGACCTAGCTCCCACAACTCTTACCATGTGGGTTCTGTCCATGAGCCAGTTGGCAACCCATCTCGTGATGTAGGGGTTTATATTCAGGCTGGTGAGCTTGTCTATAATACCTGAGTGTGGAATGGTGTCGAAGGCCTTTACGAGATCTAGGTAAGCTGTGTGGACCACCTTTCCCTCGTCTATAGCCTTGGTAACTTTCTCAAAGAAGTCCACCAGGTTTAGGAGGCATGATCTGCCCTTAACAAAGCCGAACTGGGTAAAGTCCATTGTTTGGAGGTTTCCAATGTCTCTGTTAATGAGATCCATGATGATGTGCTCCATAGCTTTACAGACCATGCTAGTCAGGCTTATAGGGTGATAGTTCCCAGGGTCCGTTGTGGCTCCACCTTTGTGGAGTGGAATAATCGATGCTAAGTTGTCAATCTCGCCTTCGTTTTTGCTGGTTGGGATCGGAGCCGATCCTCGGCTCTGACTCGGCCATCTTCAATAGCTTGAGAGCTGTTTACTGGCTCGAGGCTACCCCTTATCCCATGATGCCTAGCGCTAGCTCCCCAGATCTCGTTTGCTGCTTAAGCTGCGAGGTTCGTGGTACTGGCTCAGGCTCGTATATATTTTTCTTCTACTACCTTTTCAGTCAGATTAGGGATTTTTTTCTGTTCTTATTGTATTTGTCTAGTAGTTGCTAACTAGTTGTGATAGTTTAGTGTGTTTTTGTGGGCTTTTTAGAACTCGTTTTAGTTAGAGAGTTCTTCCCCTCCCCCACCTCCCCCTTCTCCCTTATCCATTAGCTTACTCTGTAGAAATTTCTTCCTTTCCTTGTTTTAGGTAGCTGTTTTAGTTAGAAGCTTCCTAATTTCTAAAAAAAAAAATAAATAATAATAATAACATATAGCCTTATCTTGTAGTATATTGTGTCTTATTTGTGGTTTGTCTGGTAGTGTTTACTGTTAGTTTAGTGGTATTTCTTATTGTGTATTATGTCTAAGGAATCCAAAGTGTCGGGATTCAAGAAGTGTGACTCATGCTGTCAGAAGATGTCTCTGACAGATGGGCACACTTCTTGTGTCTATTGTCTAGGCGCTGTGCACCTGCAGGACTCTTGCTCTATCTGCCATGCATTTAGCCCAAGAGTTCTGCAGGAGCGCAAGAATAAACTTATTTTGAGAGGGCTGCTTAAGCCTCAGGACTCACCGGCCAAGACTTTGCCAGTGAAGTCTCCTAAACTGGCCAAATCGTCGGCTCCCAGCTCAGAGCCGTCATCGGTCCAAGGCTTACCTTCCACTTCGGTTCCAACTGGAACCGAGGAAACTGCTTCCCCCTTGACTCCAAGAGTCCCCTCAGAGCCGTCAAGGACTCAGAAAAGACCGAGGTCCCCTTCATTAGAGTCCATTCATTCGGCTCCTCGGTCTCCCCTCTTGCAAAGTGACCATAGTCATAGATCTTCACACTCCTCTCGGTCCTCCAGGCTCTCAGACCATGATGTGGAGAGAGTAGTCAGCAGGTTATTGAAGTCACAGGCACTGGCCAAAATGTTGTCCAGCCCCCCTCAACAGGGGTCGGCTCCATCTGTTTCTATTGCTGTACCTCCTCTGACTCCCTTGGGTTCGGAGCCGGAGTTTCTTGGGGTTCGAGTCATGGAACCGTCTGCTCCGATAATGATCTCTCCTTCGGATCCATCGTCGGCTCCGATCCCATCGATGTTGCCTTCTGTCAAGGGATCTGGGCGATGAGACTCCCTCGTCGGCTCCGAGGGGGCGAGTGGCATCGGACCCTTGTCTGACCCCGATATCCCTCTCGGAGTGTCGGCGCAGGAGAGCTTGGCTCCTACATTGGCCTCGGAGCTGTCTACCTCAGTGCGGAGGAGGATTCCGGTCTCCTTGGAGCCTTCTCTTCATCGTGGCAGGGCACATTCGATGTCATGAGGAGTGTGCTGGCCTCTCAGCCAGCTCCACCTCCGACCCCACTGGCTCCATCCCCCGTAGTGCCTTCGTCGACCTCTGCCCCTCCTCCAGACCCCAAGCGTGGGGAACCAGTGTCCTCCAAGGCCTCCCCTGATCATTCCGAGGAGTCCCCTCGGAAGAAGAAGTGCAAGAGGAAGCACATTGACTCCCATGAGTCTGTCACTTCGGATACGGATTTGGATGTGTCGGAAGGGTCCCCAGGATCCCCCTCTGAAGATGTTTCCTTTTCGGACATCCTAGAAATACTTAAGCAGAGGGGGAATTGGAATACCCTAGCCCCTACCGAGGACAAATCTGTATTCCTGGATGCGTTCAGTTCCTGACCTTCCACCTCCTGGGTTTCTCTGCCCTTCGATCCACTAATGTCTGTGGTGGCTCGAAGGGCTTGGTCAGCCCCAGATACAGTGGAACCAACCCCGAGGAGACCAGTCAAGTTTATTACTGCACCTCCTGATAAGCAGTTCCGTACTAAGGGTGTTCCCGTGGATGCCATGGTGGTAGCAGCAGCCACTAAAAAGGAGTTAGCGGAAACTTCTTTTGTCCATCCTCCTAACAAGGAGTCTAGGACCATGGACAGATATGGGAAGCGAATGTTTGCTTCAGCGACCTTTTCCATGAGGTCACTGAATTATTTATGCCATTTCACCAGGCTTCAGAGGGATCTCCTAAAAGAGCTCGGAGTTACCCTGCAGGATCCTTCAGCTGAAGGGGCCCAGGCTAAAGCTGGCAACCCTTAACTCAGTAGTCAACTCCTCCATGAGGCTCATGCAGCCGATGGGGTGAGTACAGCCGCAGGCACAGGCGGGGCACTTCGGAGACATGCATGGATGCGGCTGTGTAATTTTGCGGAACCCTTCAGAGCATCATTCACCAACACTCCCTTTGATGGTTCCTTTCTTTTTGGACCACAGGTGAAAGACACTCTTACTAGGTGTGAACAGGAAGGCAATACTCTCTGCTGTGGGAGTCCGTTTTTCCACTCCCTCTAGACCATACCCCAAGGGTCAGAAGAGTGGAAAGATGTGGTTTCAGAAATCCCAGGGATCTTCGCCTGACACACGTAGTGATTTTTCCTCCAGGGGCAGAGGAGGAAATAACAATAATAACAGACACCGCCCTTCTGGCAGAGGGGGTCCGCAGAACCAGTGCAGTAGAGAATCCTTCTCTGACAAGCCCTTCCAACATCCCTGAGGGGTTGCCTGACTGTCCATCTCTGGACGCAGTCGGGGGAAGACTTACATTGTACCCAAAAGCCTGGCTAAGTATAACGCAAGACAAATGGGTACATTCAATAATATTATTTTTATTTATTTTATTTTATTGACATTTGTTGACCGGGTTGGTCCAACTGGGATTTTATCCCATTTTCAGTGGAGACCTGAGGAGAAAAGCTCCAGATAGTACAATAAAAAAAACACTACAGTAGTATATAGGTATAGCAAACAATAGAAATAAAACTAGTCATTTCAGTAGTAAAACACAAACAAAACAATACAGTAGTAAATAATAAACAAAATTAACAATAGTTAAATGACAGCACAATGTAACTGTACTGGTGGGGATAGAGTTCAGAAGTATGACAAGAATAGATGGAGTGATTCCAATGTGGGGGGAGGAGGGAATTATGTAAGGTCATAGCAGGGGCAAATTCTGGAATTGAGTAAATGAGTCTTTAGTTTTCTTTTAAATAGTGGGGTGTAAGAGACAGAGTGAATGTCAAGGGGTAGTTTGTTCCAGGCTTGGGCCACAGAGTGTTTGTAGAGTAGCTTACCTACAGACTTATTTGGGTGGTAAATATCAAGCAATCCAAAGGATACAGAATCCCTTTCGTTCAGCCCCCTTTACCATCATGCAGGTCCCTCCCAGATGTTCCACCCAATCTGAGGGACCAAGCAGTTATAGAAGTTTCAAAACTGCTAGAAAAAAGAGTCATCCAGGAAGTCCCGACAGACCAACATGGATCCGGAACTTACTCAAGGTTCTTTTTTGTACCCAAAAAGACAGGGGACTGGAGACCTATTTTAGATCTCAGCAGACTGAACAAGTCTGTTCAAAGAACAAAGTTTCAGATGGTCATGCTACAGTCCATTCTACCCTTTCTGTGTCAGGACAATTGGATGTGCTCTATAGATCTCCAGGATGCGTACTATCACATCAAAATGAACAGATGCTCCAGGAGGTTCCTTCGCTTCTGGCTGGGAGCCAGTCATTACCAGTTCAGAGCTCTGCCCTTTGGTCTCACCACAGCCCCCAGGGTGTTCACCAAATGTATGGCAGTGGTCATGGCTCACCTGAGGCATCAAGGATTCCAGGTGTTTCCCTATCTAGACGACTGGCTCCTTACTGCTACTACCAGGCATCAACTCCTTCAAGCCAGGGACTATACAATCTTAATTTGCTCCCAGCTAGGCATTACCATAAATTTCGAAAAATCTGCCTTGTTGCCCTGTCAATCTATTACTTATATAGGAGCAGACTTAGATACAAGGAGCATGTCCGCAAAGCTGCCCTTGGACAGGGAGTCCACTATTCGTCATCAGGTTCATGTCCTCATGCAGTGCAAAAGAGTGCAAGTCAGGTACATCTTCCAGACTCTAGGTTCTATGGCGGCAGCAATTCTTCTGATACCCCTGGCCCGCTTCCACATAAGAATCCTGCAGTGGCTTCTGTTCATGCAGTGGTCCTTTCAACAGCTTCCCATGTCTCACATGATCATCATCACAGAAGCATGCAGTAGACACCTTTCCTGGTGGATGGTCTCCCCACTAGTGATTCAGGGCAGACCCTTCATTCAGCCTCCTCCAGTTGCTACAGTGACCACGGACGCCTCCCTGATAGGGTGGGGGGGCATTATCAGAGAAGGACAGTCCAGGGCACTTAGCAGGCTCACGAGTACCATCTGCATATAAATGTCCTAGAGATGAGAGCTGTGCTCCTAGCGTTGCAAGCTCTTCAGGACTCTCTTCCCTCGGGGACCATTGCAATTCAAACCGACAACATGTCAGTGGTATGGTACATCAACAAGCAGGGGGGAACCAGGTCCTATCCCCTATGTCGAGAAGCCCTCAGACTCTGGCAGTGGCCGATTTCCTCCCAATGATTTCTGATTGCAATGCACATCCCTGGGATGTCCAACGTAATAGCAGACAGGCTCAGCAGAGCTATTCTCATGCCTCACGAGTGGTCTCTGAATCAGGCAGTGGCGGAGTTGATCTTCCGCAAATGGGGACAGCCTTGCTGCGACCTTTTTGCCACCCCCTTCAACAGCAAATGCAGCAGCTACTTCTCCCTTCTTCCACTTCCTGGTCACCCTCCCAGAGACGCTCTCGTCCACGATTGGCCTCAGGGACTTCTTTATGCCTTCCCTCCATTTCCCCTGATACTGAAACTCATTCAGTTATGTCATTGGGTTGCAAAATGATCCTCATTGCCCCTTATTGGCCTCGACAGATATGGTTCCCTTTTATGCAGCATTACCTTCTCGAGCGGCCTTGGACTCTGGATCCGATTCTAGACCTACTGATTCATCAATCAGGCGGGCTACATCAATCCCTTCAAATGCTCCAGCTCACAGCTTGGTTGCTCCACTTCCAACCTTAGCCAGGCTTCCCAGTATTTCTCCAGTCGTTCGCAACATTATTGTTTCCTCCCATAAGTCGGCCACTAGAAGGACTTACGCTAGTAAATGGAAACATTTTTCTTGTTGGGCAGAGGATAGAAATATAGATCCCTTCACAGCCCCTATCCATGAGATCTTGGAGTTCCTAACAGAACTCTTTCATTCGGGGTCCGCTTCTGCTACAATCAGGGTTCAATTAGTGGCCATTTCAAATTTTCATGTCGGTTTTTCTAATGCCAACATTATGTCTCATAAGCTATGTAAAGCGTTTCTAAGAGGGGCTACTCTCCTTAGACCCCAGTGAGAGATCCCCCTCCTCCTTGGGACCTTAATTTGGAACTAACCTCATTAATTATGCCCCCTTTTGAACCGGCAGCTTCCTGCTCCATTAAGTTTCTATCTTGGAAGACCCTATTTCTGGTAGCTATTACTTCAGCCAGACATGTCTCTGAACTTCAGGCACTATCAGTCCGTCCTCCATACTTAGTATTTCATAAGGACAGGGTTGCTCTGAGGACTAATCCTTCTTTTCTTCCAAAGGTCTGCTCAGAAAACAATTTGAATCAGTCTATAGACCTACCTGTGTTTTTCCCTAACCACACCAACAAGGCAGAATACAAGTTACATCAATTGGATGTTCATAGACAGTTATGTTTCTATCTGCATAGGATGAAGGATATAAGACAGTCTGACCAACTTTTCCTTTCCTATGCTTGGGGCAAACAGGGTCTCCCAGTTTCCAAAGTGACCTTAACCAGGTGGTTGTCTCATATCATTACCTTTATCTACCAGCTAAGGAACAAAGACTTGCCAATCAAACCGAAAGGTCATTCTACCAGGGCTTTAGCCATGTCTGTAGCATTCCAGTCTAGGTTGCCCATGGACTCTATCTGTGCTTCTGCTACGTGGGCAAATCCTCATACCTTTATTTCTCTTTACAAGTTGGATGTGGTCTCCAGAGGCAGAGCTAGTTTTGGTTCCACTGTTCTGAAGAGTCTGTTCCAATGAGCCAACCAGGATTGTAGGTGCTAGGGACGCTGTCTCAACCAGCAAGAATGAAGGCGAGATTGACAACTTAACATAAAGAAGTTATGTACCTACCATAACATTCCATGTTAGTTGTCTTCATCTCGCCTTCTTTCTTGCGTCCCCCCCTCCATCCCCCTATCCTGTTGAACTGAGAGGAGTTCAAATTTTCACTGGCTGAGTGTTCGCTGGTTTGTTTCCTTTACTGACTTAGACAGTAGAACAGGTATGTTAACCATTTGTTTGGAGGCGTTTCTTCCTATAGCTATGTCTGAGTTAGCTATTTCAAATGAGATCTGGGTATGTAGCGCTAGGCATCATGGGATAAGGGCTAGCCTCGAGCCAGTAAACAGCTCTCGAGCTATTGAAGATGGCCGAGTCGGAGCCGAGGATCGGCTCCGATCCCAACCAGCAAGAAAGAAGGCGAGATGAAGACAACTAACATGGAACATTATGATAGGTACATAACTTCTTTTTGCTGTGTGCCACTCTGTGGGCACATAGCCTGTGGAGAGGCTGAGTTCAATTCTCGGCTGGAGTGCCTTCTGTGTGGAGTCTGCATGTCCTTGCCGCATTTGTGTGGGTTTTCTTTGGGTGCACTGTTTTCCTCTGATGTTACAAAGACTTGCATCTTGTAGAGAGTTTCTTCCCGGGCCTACACTGAAAATTGGCTTTGTTCCAAGTCAGGATTTCCTGGTAAACAAATGTTAAATAAAATAAATAAAGATACTTAGATACACTACCTGCACAACACTAAAACTATCCCCTTGGTAGCTCATTCTCTAACCCTAACTGGTAAGCATTCAACCACACACTCCCTTACCAGCACCGACCCACTTACTTCAGTTGAGAAATTCAAAAATCCAGCAGACAGAATGAGTAAAATCCAAAACTTTAATACAGGACTGGGCACAGATAAACCAGTTTTGTTAACAGCTTCTTCAGTATCTAATTGAGTAATTTCCTAAAAATCCATTATATAGGGAAACAGTCATGTGACACCATCTTCAAACAGATTAAAAAGTACAAAGTATATAATGTCATTCATTGTAAAAATCACCCGAAGTGTATAAATCATTTGTCATAAATGTTTATTTAATATTGTCTATTCAGAATGGGAGTAAATAAAGATCCATTATTAATTATCCAGAATGTTTCCTGTTTATCTAATAGCTCTTCTGCATCAGACTTATAATTAGTAATCCTGTCTATGCCTATGAAGGCACAATAGCTTGTGTGTGTTTCAGAATATGTCTATGTAGTGCACCCTTTAGTTTTTTAAACCTTATATCACTAAGGTGAGTGCCGATACGTTCCTTAAACATATGCAAATGAGTACAAAATATCAAAAGACCCACATGTATTGTGGGTAGAGAAATAATGTCCAGTCATGACACTGTCACAGTGGACACATTTACCACATCAAAAGAAATCATTAGCTCATTCAGTACCAAATGCTTCGGTATGGCCTTATTTATTACTACTCAATATTTGTGCCAGGTTGTTGCCACATCTGTAACTAATCTAGCAAGACTGAGAAAGGTATGTAACCAAAACTAAATTATGCAGAGCAGGCCAATGTTTATTAATAATTGTTCTAATCTGGAAACTGTTGCTACAAAAGTGGTAGTAATTCTAACCACCTGGGACTAGGAATTAAAAAAAAAAGTTATTGTATTGTAGTAATTCACTTGTTTTCCACTGATTGACAGTTTAATCTGCACAATGGCATTGCTGGCATAACTCGTGTACAAGTCGGTGAACAAGGTCTTTGGAATGTGTATTACATGCTGTGTTAGTACTGCTATTGCATTTTAATCCCATAAACTGTGACTTTGATATATTACTAGAAAAGTGGGCTGGGTGGCAACTACTTGTCAACATTAAAAATTGTTACTGTGAGCCATCAATGTTTTTTGTTACCGTAACATCCAAGAAATCTACGTTAAAAAGTTCCACTTTCATAGTAAATTGTAAACCAAATATATTTTGTTGAAATAACAAAGAAAGGCTGACATTTCTTGATTATCACTTTTCCATACAGCCCAATAATCATCAAGATGTATCCATCACGCATCAGTCTTAAGAAAAAAAGACATTTCAGAGGCATCATAGATACACTGGTTCTCAAAACAAATACCATGAATGGATCAGCAGACAAAGGGATAAATGTAGTTTCCATTGCTGTACCGTTAACTTGTAAATAACCCCCCCACACAAAAAAAATTACTAACTCTGTGCATCGAAAAAGGTAATTCTTGAATTCAAAACTATATAAATCAGTTGTCTCAAGCCAGTACATAATAGCCTGCAGTCCTCCCTCATGAGGAATATTTGTGTTGAGGGCACATGCATCAAAAGTGCAAAGGTACCACTGCCATTCTAGTTGCATCTCCAAAAAAAGTTGTAAAAATTCAATAGTATCCTTAATTTGAAAATGAATATGGAATAGTTAAGGTCTAAAGCACTCTTCCAGAAAAGCTAAATTAGCTTCAGTAAGGGAGCCTGGGCCCACTACTATGAGATGTCCAGGTGCATTTTTTTCTGTTTTTATGCACTTTGGGTAAAATATAAAATTGTTGGGGTTAAGGAGCATCAACTAACAATTCCAGCATAAGTTGCTTGCTGATGATCCCCAAGTCTCCCTAATATTGTAAAAAAGAATAAAGGGGTGGGGTCAACAGACAACCTGTATAAAATTTCTGATCCATTACTTTATGAACACCACCTGTATAGGATAAATTGTTCCACAGAACCACAGTTTCACCTTTATCAGCACAGAGAAGTACTAAACACTTAGGGAATGTATAGGTTGTCACCAAATGTTCTGAACAACTTGATGTGATTCAAAAAATAAATCCCTTAAAACCATTTCTTTAAACATATGCAGGGAGTTAGCGTAAGGGGGGTTTAAATTGCAACATTCTAAAATTAAAAGGGAGCATATCAGAATCAGAAATGTTTTAATGTTTGTTTTTATCAGAATAAAAAAAATCAAATTCAAGCTTCTGCAGAACTCTTTAAGGTCTGGGAAAAAGTGCTGGTTAGACACATTATTTAGTACAAACCCTTTATTAAGTCCACAGTGGCTGAGCACAAAGCAGAACCATTTCTAACAAGATCATTGATATCTAAGATCCAGTGCTGAGTTAGGCTGTCTGTATTACATTGAAAGCACAGTCTATTGCGGAAACATCTAGTATGTTTCCTGCCATCCCTACTGGTCTGTGGTGTTCTAAAGGGTCATAGGAAGATGTAGGGTTTTTAGCAGTTCTATTTTCATCCCCGTTGTCTTCCACTGTTTCTAGATCACTATCCACATGAGAACAGCAGCTTTCTTTGGTAGTAGCTGAAAAATCTGATTCCTTAAGAATGGAACCTCATTTTTTTACCCTAGTTGTACATGAGCATATGCGGGTAAGTTCTCCATGTTAAATTTCATCTTTTTATTCTTCATTCTCTTGCCTTTCTCTGAGTAAACACCCTTTTGTTATGTAATTTTCAAAGTTTCTTTTAAACTTGTGTTTTTATTTTTAAGTTCTGCGTCCATTTTATTCAAGGATGCAGAAAATTCCTGTAAGGTTTTCCTTTTTTTTAATTGAAACTCAGTCAAGTGAAGAAAGAGTCAGTCATAACCTTAAGATGAGAAATGTTTAGGTCTAAAACAGCGATATGTCTATCATAATATGAAACTAGAGCATTGACAAACTGTCACTACAGCCATAAATTCATAAAAGTTTTATCATCGGTAACAACCTCAAGTTCATAAAGAACATAGGCCCCTGGGTACCCTTCCCACTTTCCCATATTCCAGTTTCTGGAAGTTTTTCATGAGTGCTATTTTCTTTATCCTGTGACAAGGAAGGCAGGGAGTTTTTGGCTCCATGCAAGTGTGTGTCTGTGTCTGTGTGTGTGTGTGTCTGTGTGTGTGTGTGTGTGTGTGTGTGTGTGTGTGTGTGTGTGTGTGTGTGTGTGTGTGTGTGTGTCTGTGTGCGTCTGTGTGTGTGTGTGTGTGTTATCCTCAACCCCCTATTTGCCCATTGACATCATTGGGCGGATGGTGCTTCAACAGTCACTCACCCGTCTTCTTCAATAGTCATGCCTGAATGTCACAGGTCTTTTCTCTAACAGTCTGTTCATTTCTTTGCTGGATGCCCTTGCTTCCTTATGTCTTCCTGTCTGCCTCAAAGCTTCTTCACCAAAGTGTCTTCTGTTTTCCTGCACATATGCCTGAACCACCTGTTCCCTTTACCCTTCTTGCAATTGTAGCTACGTGGGCATCTGCTTTGATGCCCTCATTTCTTCATCTGTCCCGCAGTCTATATTCTACCACCCATCTCAGCAACTTCATCTGCATCACCTCTAGCTTCCTCAGCTGACCTGCCTTCACTGCCAACATTTCTGTACCATACAACAGTACTGGTCGTAACACTGTTTTATACATCTTACTTTTCAACTTCTTTGGCATTCTTTTGTCACACAGTAATACTGACACACTGTGCCAGTTGGCAGCAGCCCCTCTGATTCTAGCTTTGACCTCCTCATTCAGACTTCTGTTCTCTTCAACACATCTCCCAGATACTTGAAGATGTTAACCTTTTCTACTATTTTCCCTTTTATCTCAGTTTTAGCTTCCTCTGATTTCCTCCATTTCTGCCATTAGAACTGTCTTATCTATACACAGTTTCATCATGTGTGCTTTCAGCTTTGCATTCCATTTCACCAATCATTTGCTGGAGTTCTTTTTCAGAATCTGCCCATCTATAATGCCATATCATCTGCATACTGCAGTTTTATTGATCTGCCCCATTGACCTGTTTACTAATGTAGCTCAGAGTTGAAACATGATAAACACCCACTCCCATTGGGAACCCCTCTGTGAGACCGGACACTCTTTGTACTTGTGTCAGTGGGTCCTTGTACATAGACTATACTAATTCTACCACTGTTACTGGGACTTCAAACCATTGCAGGACTGTCTGAATCAGCTTTTCTGTTATCATCCTGTATGCTTTCTCCAAGCCTAAGAATGCCCAGTTAGACTCTTTCCTCATCTCTAGCTTCTTCCCGACTATCTGTGTCACTGCAAACATTTGTGGTTAGTTGCTCTGTGACTTGATCTAAATCTGAACTGCTCATCTTCCACTATAATTTTTTACTACTCTGTGCATCTGTTTATCAATCACCCTCACCAGAACTTTCATGCAATATGGCAGGAGTTTGTTACCTGTATAATGCCCACAGTTGTGAATGTCCCTTTTATTCTTGTACTGTGGCACTAGCATGCTTATCTGGGAAATGCTTTTTCATACTGCTATGAGTATTCTCAGGAGCCATTTCTCCCCTAACTCACCAAACATCTTGATCACATCTGCTGTGACCTCATCTGAGCCTGCTGCTTTCCCCTTTTTTTATTGCTTTTCTTACTTTTTCTAGGGTGGACTCCTCTTTCTCTTTCACTGTAGGCTATGGCTAAGGCACAGGTTCTGTGGGGTTTTCCTCATTCAAAAGCTACAGGAAGCATTCTTTCCGTCTGCATTTAATGTCCTGTGGACTGCTGAACAGGTTTTTTGCTGGCATCCCTTATGAATGGTGTCAGATGACTATATTCTTTATCTTTCTGTCTTTGCCTTGTAACTTGATAATTTTTGTGCGATCTGCTGAGTCACTTTCCAGAAACTGGTGGCGTACTTCAGATTAATTTTTCTTTGCTATTGCAATGGCTTTGTTAGACTAACAGTATTTCTTCTTAGCCTGGTCTCTCTTCTATCTCCCAGTTTCCTGCATTCCTTCTTTCTTTTGTTGGCTTTTTGGACTTCTGCATTCCACCACCAGCTTTCCTTACTTACCTGTTAGAGTTCAGTTAAAATATACATAAATAACATTAATTACCTGTTAGTCTTCACTCAAGAGTAACTCTTCAGGATGTGCAATCATTTGTTTCTTTATTATAGTAGAATAAAAAGCGTTGGGAGACTGCCTTCACAAAGTTTTCATATCAGTCCTACCCAGGGTTGCCAGATTTCCGACTGGCCAGGTAGGGACAAAGTGAAGACTAAAAAAAAAGAAAAAGGGTCTCTTCCACGCTAGGTCTTTAATGCGGAACATCAGAGTTCAGCATTAAACAAAAGTAGCTTTGATTGGCCCGGGCCAATCAAAAATAAATAAACACAGAGCAGTTCCACATTAAATAAAAGTAGCTCTGTTTTGTGATTTTTTGATTGGCCCGTATACCAGTATACGGGCCAATCAAAAATCGCTAAAGACGGAGCTACTTCTGTTTAATGTGGAACATCGCAGTTCCACATTAAAGAGAAGTAGTTCTGTTTTGCGATTTTTTTGATTGGCCTGTATACCGGTATACGGGCCAATCAAAAATCGCTAAACACGGAGTTACTTCTGTTTAATGCGGAACTGCGATGTTCTGCATTAAACACAAGAAGCTCCGTGTTTAGCGATTTTTGATTGGCTCGTATGCCGGTATACGGGCCAATCAAAAAAAAAAAAAAAAAAAACAAAGCTGAGGCTGCCCGGGATTTAAACTGGCAGTGCGGGACTCAGGATCAGGCTGCTGATCTCGGGACAGTCCCGCCTAAATACGGACGTCTGGCAACCCTGGTCTCACCAGGCAGCAAAAACACTCAGTTTTTGTTTAATTTCTTATCAGTAATATGCATGCAGAATTTTTACATTTCATGTTGATTTAACAAACAAGGTCTCTGCAGACCTCGTGCTTCTCACTTAGTGCTGCACTTGAACACAACAATCTTGTTTTAGTAACGATAATGTTTTAGAAAAACAGAAGCCACCTGGCCTGGCAACCACTCTTGTTTTTTAACCTTGCAAATTTCAGTACCAGTAACATTCTATCACCCCAACATTCCTTGTAACTACCCATCCCAGCCTGGGAAGGTCAGAGCTCACATGAAACAAAAATCTCTTTCATAATAAGCCACAGTGGTGCAGCAGTAGCATTGTTGCCTCACAGCAAGAGGTTCTCCCGTTCGATTCTCGGCGGGAGCACCTTCTGTGTGGAGTCTGCATGTCCTCCCTGCGGTTGAGTAGCGTTCGAAAGACATACGTAGAATGGGTGTGCCTTCGTTGAAGGTTGGGCATCGAGCTGGCACCTCGGCACCCGTAAAAAATCTACTGCCAATCATTAGCAGACTGGAGTTCCACTGTGGCGACCCCTAACCGGGAAAAGCCGAAAGAAGAACAACAATTGTCTTCTATCCTCCCATCAGAACCAGACTCTTTATTTTCAGCACTTTCTTTACCTTCAATCATCTTGTTAATGCATTTTAAAGCTTAATATTAGAATGCAGTTGTAAATAACTTAGAACTACAATATGTATCTGTGGTTTGTACAACTATACATCTATACTACATATTTTAGCATAAACAATTATTGTAGTTCATTTGTGAAGAAATTGTAAGTTAATATGCATTTTGTGAAGAATAATCATAAGAATTGCATTTTTTCTAACAGAATCCCCCTTTGACACTATCAGTATCCTAAAACATGCAATTATATTTTGATTTTTCTTTAATAAAATATGCTTTAGCATCATAATAGTCATCATCTGCAGTGATTGAATTTTCATTCATCTTAAGTTCATGCAGGTGCGATCAACACTTTGTGATTACAGCCTTTAGAACAGAAAATATTAAAATAATTAAAAGAATAATACCAATTACTATAATGATGCCTTGTAATATACTAGTTCCCAGGTCACCAAATGTACTGCCCAACCATCCAAAAAGTGTCCATTGTTTAGAAGTGCTGTTCAAATCTTTGGCCATGAAATTGGCCTGTATTTTTTGTTTATCATGATATTCACTAGTGTAAGAATGACTACTTTTATGAGGGCACGACCCCCCCTTTTGCAGTAAGCATTATATCGAGTGCCACATGATTCTGTAACACCACAGTTCACATTTCAGTCATTTTCCAGTTTGCAATTCTGATGCGAAGTATGGTTAGCTACCGCCTGAAGAATTTGAGAAAGCATGGTGATTTTAAGCACTGTCCATTCACTCCATACGCAGGAACTAAAGCTGGAAATACTTGATGTGATGTTGTCCTATCTCACCTTCATTCTGCACTGGTTGGGGTACGGAATCGATCCTCGGTTCCAACTCAGCCTTATAGAAAAGCTCGAGGTCTTCCACTAGTTCATGGCTGAAAAACCCTACCCCATCATTCCCTAGGAAAACTCCCCAGATCTTATTTGCTGCTAAACAAGATCGAGTGCTTCATACTGGCTCTGGCAAAGTGAAACCTTTCTATTTGTTAATATTGTTATTTTTTTCTCTCCTTTTAGAAGTAGTTTGTTAGTTATATGGTTAGTTGACTTTTAGCAGTTTTTGGTGTGTTCATTGCTTTGTTTTTGGCCATTGTTTATCCTCAAGGCTTCTTCAGTCTCAGAGCCGTTGGCGTTTCAAGTGTGGAGCCAGTCCCCAGAACTGGAACCAGTTTCTGCTGCCTTGTGATCTCCAATTTTTCAAACTTTCAGATCTCCTGTCCCCTCCACTCGATCCTTCCAGGAGCCTTTCAGATGAATATGTGGATCTCGTGGTGCAGAGGCTTTTAAAGACAACAGCAGTTGCCAGACTTTTGTCTGATCTGACCCAGAGTGTTTCAGAACCAACCAACCAAGCCTATCCTGTCACCATCCATTCCTCTTCCGAACCGATCCTGGACTTCGGAGTGGGATTGTCTGAAACTGGTCATAGTGGAACTGTCAGAACCGAGACCTATTCCAGGATCTTCAGGCCCAACTACTGCTCCGACATCCTTGGTTCCATCTGAACTCGAGGAGTTTAGGAGCTGACGCTCTCCATTTAGATCCGGGGAGGAAAGTTGGATGGGACGGTTGTTGGTTCCGAACTTTCCTTTTGGGGCTTTGGCTCAGGTGAGCTTGGCGCCTACATTGGCCTTGGAGCCAAACCCCTTGGTTCCAGGGGTGCCTTCTGGTTCTTCGGAGCTGGGAGCTTCCTCAGATCAGGGGCAGGGGGCCTTCAAGATAATGAGGAGAGTGCTATCTCCACAGACAGCTTCACTCTCAGGTCCAGGCATTCTTCCCCCAAAGGCAGTGTCTGTCTCGGCACCACTGCATCCACAGAGATGCAGAGATCCTAGGCCTCAGGATGTCCCATTGGGTGAACTCCTCTCTTCCTAACTCTCTCCAGAATACCCTTCTGAAGTGGTCCCTTGTAAGAGACTATATAAGAGGAAGCATTTAGACTCCCCAGAGGAGTCCATCACATCCGACACAGACCTTGATGATTCAGAAGGGTCCCCATGGTTGCCCTCTGAGGATGTCTCCTATGCATAGATCCTAGAAATACTTAAGCAGAGAGGAGGGTGGAAGCCCATCAGCCCGTTCCCATGGTTGCCCTCTGAGGATGTCTCCTATGCATAGATCCCAGAAATACTTAAGCAGAGAGGAGGGTGGAAGCCCATCAACCCTTCTGAGGAGGAGTCTGTGTACATGGAGGCTTTTGGGTCTCACACTTCCACCACTTGGGTGTCTTCGACTTTCGATGAACTGATGGACCCAATTTGTTGAAAGGCATAGGAGTCTCCAGACTCAGTGGAGCCTGTTTCTTGGAGGCCAAATAAGTTTATTACATCCCCCACCAATAAAAGTTTTCTTACAAAGGGTGTCCCAGTAGATGCTATTGGTAGTGGCGGTGGCCACCAAAAAAGACCTTTCAGAGATGTCTTCTGTCCATCTTCTGAACAAAGTCTCGTATGATGGACAGATATGGAAAGTGCACTTTTTCTTCAGCAACCTTTGCGTTCAGATCGCTGAATTATCTCACCCATTTTTCCAGACTTCAGAGAGATCTCCTGAAGGAGTTAGAAGATACTCTCCAAGGTTCAGTAGCTAAGGGGATAACAGAAAAAGTTTCTTCCCAGCTCTCCACCTTGAATTCAGTGGTAAACTTCTCCATGAGACTCATTTATTATGCATCAGATGAAGCGAGTAGGCCAGCAGGTTCAGGAATTCCCCTAAGGAGACATTTCTGGATGCGCCTGTGTGACTTTGCAGAGCCCTTTAAATCTTCATTTGTTAACACCCCCTTCGATGGCTCATCCTTGTTCAGTCCAAAATTCAAAGACACGCTTACCAGGTGTGAACAAGAAGGAAAAACTCTCTCTGCCATAGGAGTCCATTTTTCCTTACCTTCTAGACCTTATCCAAAAGGTCAAAAGGGAGGAAAAATGTGGTTCTGAAAATCCCAGAGAGCTTTTCAGGACACACATGGTGATTCTTCCTCCAGGGGCAGTGGGGAAGCAGTAATGGAAGACACTGACCACACGGCAGAGGGGGTCTGCAAAATCAGGGTGACAGGGAATCTTTCCTTGGCAAGCCCTTTCAGTGCTTCGGAAAGGAAGCCCATCTGTCCATCTCTGGAGGCAGTCATGGGCCACTTATCTTTGTACCTAGAAGCCTGGCAAAAAAATAAAAGACAAATGGGTACAAAGCATCGTATCCAGAGGTTACTCCATACCCTTTTCCTTTCCCATCCCAAACTTAAAAAACATCTTGGACGTTCCACACAGTCAAATTGATCAGGGAACCCTAGAATTACAAAAGTTGCTAAAAAAAGAGTCATCCAAAATGTCCCTGCAGACCAAATAGGATCCGGAACTTACTCAGGGTCCTTTTTAGTTCCAAAGTAAACAGGGGACTGGAGACCCATCTTGGATCTCAGCAAATTAAACAAATCAGTGAAAAAGTCAAAGTTCTGGATGGTAATACTGCCGTCAATACTCCCTTTTCTGGGACAAGACAATTGGATGTGCTCTATAGACCTCCAGGATGTGTACTACCACATAAAAATGGACAGACGATCCAGGAGTCATTTATACTTTCAGCTGGGAGCCAGTCATTACCAGTTTTGAGCTCTGCCCTTTGGTCTCACTACAGAACACCCCCCCCCCCCCAAGTGTTCACCAAGTGTATGGCAGTAGTCATGGCTCACTTGAGATGCCTAGGATTCCGAGTGTTTCCGTACCTAGACGACTGGCTCCTATCCACCACCACTAAGCACGTACTAACAAAAGTGAGAGACACCACCTTACATCTCTGCTGTCACCTAGGAATCACAATAAACTATAAAAAATCTTCCTTGTTGCCATCTCAGTGTGTATCATCTTTATAGGAGTAGATCTAGATACAACAAGAATGATGGCAAAGCTTCCCTGCGAAAGAGTTCAAACTATACAGAGTTAGGTTCTATTGCTACTTTGCAAGACAAATGTACAAGCAAAAACAGTGCTAAAAATGTTGAGAACCATGCCAGCTGCAATAACCCTAGTTCCATTACCATGTCTTCATATGAGGATTCTGCAGTGGTTACTGTTCACTCAGTGGTCCATGCAGGAACTACCCATGTCCCACCAAATTATAATAATGGAATCCTGCAGGAAAGACCTTCGTTGGGGGCTTTACTCCACTCATATGACTTTAGGTCGACCCTTTCTTCTTCCACAACCTTTAGCCACAGTGACCATGGATGCTTCTCAGATAGGGGGGGGGGGCATTATCTGGGAAGGACAGTCCAGGGCACTTGGCAGAATCACGAGGTACACTTGCACATCAATATTCTAGAGATTAGGGAGGTGCTTTTAGCATTGCAAGCATTCCAAGACTTTCTTCCGCTAGGAACTATTGCAATACAGATGGACAACATGTCAGTTGTGCAGTACATAAACAAACAAGGAGGAACCAGGTCTTACCCCCCTTTGTTGAGAGGCCCTGAGAGTATGGCAGTGGGCAACCTCCTCACAGTGCTTTCTAATAGCAGCGCACATCCTGGGGAAATCCAGCATGATAGCAGACAAACTCAGCAGAGTGATTCTAATGCCTCATGAGGGGTCCCTAAAACAGGAAGTAGTGGAAATGATTTTCCACAAATGGGGCCAGCCTTGCTGCGACCTTTTTGCCTCCTCCATGAATGCCAAATGCAGCAGCTACTTTGCCCTAATCTCCCCTCTGGGGGAGTCACCAAGGGATGCACTTTTACACGATTGGTCCTCGGGTCTCCTCTACAACTTCCCTCCCTTCCCATTGATACCAAAAGTTCTTCAGAAAGCCATCTCTTTGGGAAGGAACTTGATACTCATCGCCCCATACTGGCCTCATCAAATCTGGTTCCCCATTCTTTAGCCTCATCCACAGGAGGAGTCGTGGATTCTGGACCCAGTTCCAGACCTTCTCACTCATACATCAGGGATGTTCCACCCCTCCCTTCAAACCCTCAAATTGACAGCTTGGCTGCTCCCATTCCAAATATAGCCAGGTTTCCTAACCTTTCCCCATCAGTGAAGCATATCTTAATCTTGTCTCATAAGGCTTCAACAATTTTTTATTTTTATTTATTTTACATTTGATGACCGGGAAAGTCCGACTGGACACAGGTCCATTTCAGCGGAGGCCCGGGGAGAAAAGCTCTACATATAAAACATAAACAAAAACAGTAGTACATTCCCATACAATCATATTGGAACATATTTAACATTTTTACATAGGTGAAGTATAACAAAAAACCTTCTGAATAACATTGTTTGGAAAAATAAGTAATTTAAAAACCTTGTTTGTTAAGAATGAAGTAGTTAATAGATAAGTGGTGAAGGTTCTGCAGAATCATGGCAGTACTGAAAGGAAAGTGAGTTAATCTGGGGGGGTCACAAGGGCACAGCCAATTGGTAGAGTAGTGGGTGTTAAGTAGTTTCTTGAATAGTGAGACAGAGCTGGTAGAAGTTATGTGCTTTGGGAGTGAGTTCCAAAATTTTGCTATTGTACATGCAAAGAGAGCTTTGCCTGCTTCATTCTTGTGTTTGACGACAGTTATGAGATTTTGGTGTGTAGATCTTAAGGTACGGGTGGTGGTGTAGGGCTGTATTAGCTCCTGTAGCGCTGGAGTTTTGTCAGGGTGGTAGTACAGTTTATGGGCTGTGAAGAGTTGTGTAATTAGTAGTAGTTGGGGCAACTCAAGCCATTTGAGCTGTTTGAGAGAGAGACAGTGATGGGATCTATATGAGGCACCAGTGGCAAACTTAGCAATCTTGATGTTCATCGTGTTTCACTGTTGCAGTCATGACTGTAGGGTTCTCCCCTGCCGGCAGGCAGCCCTCGGTCGGCCAGAATCCCAAAGTCTGGGTCCAGCGTCGGCTGCTCAACTCTGCTCCCTGACGTCAGAGCGCCAGGAGTATAAAGCTGACAGCCAACGCCATCTTCTCCAGTCTTTCTTGCCGTGCGGTGATAGCAGTTCGCATTTGCCGGTCGGCGGACTCCTGACGAAATTTTACTGATATACTTCGGTCCGAAGACTTTCTTCTCCACTCAAAGCTAAGTACCCCATTGGGGAAACTTTTTTCTTGCTCCACTCCGATGTCAGAAAAAGTTAATAATTGTATTTCATGTGGGAAGCAAATACCTCATAAGGATTTTCATTCTTACTGTATTCCTTGCTTGGGCCCTGACCACGACGTAGCTAGTTGTCGGTTTTGTGCTAGATTCAATCAACGTACAATTAAGCGAAGGTACGATTTTGCTTTTCATTACTTCGGTAGGCGCTTTAACTACAAAATGTCGTCGGATACGGTCCCGACTACCGGAGTTCATAAACGTCGCAAGGATAAAGACAGGCCTCCGAGGTCCAAATCTGATGATAGCGCACAAGCGGAGCCAGCTTCAGGTTCGGCCGTCGTCAGTGAGGCGCTTTTGCAGCCCCTGTCGTCAGCCATTTCAGAACCGACGGCCGAAACGGACTCTCATGAGGAGCCAATCAGGCCTTTAAATATTTCTGGTGCAGGACCTTCGGACAATGCTCCTTCGGATGGGTCCAGAGCCGCTGTGCAGGTACCGGCTTCCGAAGGGGTTTTCAGGCCTACTCAGCTACTAATAAAGGCAAAGCCAAAGGCAAAGACTCCTTCAAAATCAAAAACTTCTACACAGGCTTCTTCTGAACCAGCTCCCAAGTCACAGAAACAGTTACTCAAGATGGTGGAGGATTTACTTACTATAATTACGGGTTTTCATCCCCCTCCAGACAAAAGGCCAAGACAGGATGTTTTTTCCTCAGTTTCTTCTTCTGATCAGGATTATTCTTTTCCTCCTTATGAGGATTCTGATGCTGAAGAATCCATTCCTTCAGCTTCTCCCCTTGAGGATTTCTCCTTTGGGGAAACTTTGCATGAAATGAGGGAACATTTCCACTGGGAAGGAGAGGAGTATTCAGAATCCAAGAAAAGGCTGAGGGAATTTCTTCTTCTTCCCCAGCATAGACCCATGGCTATTCCTCCTGTTTTGGATATTGTGGATGATGCCTTTTCGGAGGCTAACTTAACCCCCTGACTCTTTTCCTCCTGCTCCTGTTAAGCCTGATAGATATTACAGGGTTCCTGATTCCCATCAGTTTTTATACAAGAACCCTTCTGCTGACCCTGAAACCATTTCTCAGGGTCCTAAGGGAGCTAAGGCCGCTTCTGCCAAAAATCCTACTCCTACTGAAAAGGATTCTCGATCCTTAGAAAGATGGGGCAAAAAGGTGTACACTTCTGCTACTTTGTCCAGTAGGGCTTTAAACTGTCAGTTACATATGTTTAAATACCAGCAATTTCTATTGTCTGTCTTAAAACAAAAGCTTACTTCCATTTCTGCCTGTGCAGAGGATAAGGAATTACATGATTTATTGCATGCCACTGAACAGGTTGGGAAGCGTGGTTTACACTGTGGATTTGATGCCTTGGAGGCTTCTTGTAGGGCTGCGGCCTATGGCACAGTCATTAGGAGGCATGCATGGCTAAAGGAACAAAATTTACCTGAACAGGTAAAGGCAAAATTATTGGATGCTCCTGTTCAACCTAATGTTTTGTTTGGATCGAAAGCTGAAGAGGTGATTAAAAAGATGGAGGATAAGGCGAAATCAATGCAAACAGTTAAAGATTTCTTACAAGTACAGCCTCCTAGATTTAGCAGGAATTGGCCTTCAAAAAATTGGTCCTTTCCCATTTCAGACAGGCCTCAGAGGGGTAGATACAGACATTCCAGAGGGAGGCCTCAGTCACAAGCTGCTTATAGACCAAGACAGTGGACTGCTTCCACCCCTAGGGGAGGAGAGGACAGGTCACAATCTCAAAGGAAACAAACTCAATGACTCCCTCTGTGGGGCTACACAGGAACTTCTTCCCTGGAAGCCCCTCGGAGGAAATCTCTCTCTTTTTTATCAAAATTGGACTCAAATAACCCAAGACAAATGGGTTTTGGATGTGGTTTTACGAGGTTACAAATTCCATTTTCATACCTTGCCAAGGCCAAGCAGATGGCCAGACCTTCCAAAACATCAATGGACGGAGGCCTTAAACCAGGTGGAAGCTCTTTTGGCTATGAATGCCATAGAACTGGTTCCTCTTTCAGAGATGGGAAAAGGGTTTTATTCAAGGCTTTTTCTAGTCCCAAGGAAGCAAAACTCATGGAGACCCATTCTGGATCTGTCAGTCTTGAACACCTTTCTAGAGATTCCAAAATTCAAGATGCTTACTCTACAGCAGCTGCTTCCAATGCTGTCCAAAAATGCATGGATGGTAACTTTGGATTTAAAGGAGGCATATTTACACATTCCCATCAGGCAGGATCGCAGAAAATACCTCAGGTTCAAAGCCGGATCGAGGCTCTTTCAATTCTCTGCGCTGCCCTTTGGATTATCTACTGCGCCCAGGGTCTTCACCAAATGCCTGGCTCCAGTAGTGGCTTACTGCAGACTCAAGGGAATTCAAATTTACCCTTATCTGGACGATTGTCTAATTCAGGCAGACAGCAAGGATGTCTTACTCCAGCATCTAGAATTTGTACAGAACCTCCTCAAGTTCCTGGGATTCTCTGTAAACATAAAAAAGTCAAATTTGACACCATCGCAACAGATAACTTTTCTGGGTGCACGTCTAAACACCACTACCCAGATGGCATTTCTGACATCCGAAAAACAGTTACAGCTGGCTTCAACTTTCAGAACTTTGGCAACTTTAACTCATCTATCTGCAAGGAAATTCCTGCAGACTTTGGGTTACATGGCCTCCTGCATCCTTCTCATACCATATGCAAGACTACACATGAGGAAAATACAGTGGTACCTAAAAAGTGTATGGTCTCAGCATTGCCACAGTTTGGACATACTGATTCCTGTCCTTCCTTGCCTTCAAAAGGAATTTCTTTGGTGGTCCAGGGCATGTGCTCTAAACAAAGGGAAGCCCTTCCGTCTACCTCCTGCCTCTCAGATTCTAACCACGGATGCCTCGGATTATGCTTGGAGAGCCCATTTTCAGGGCAATTGTCTGCAGGGCCTTTGGACAAAGGATCAGAAGCACCTGCATATCAACTTAAAGGAAATGTTAGCCGTTCAGAAAGCTCTATTGGCCTTCAGGAATCTCATGCAACCAGGACAACTACTAATACGGACAGACAACACCACAGTTATGTGGTACATAAACAAGCAAGGGGGATCTCATTCCTACCCCCTTTGCAGACTAGCCATGGATTTATGGAACACAGCTCTAGCTTGCAATCTGGATCTTCAAGTTCAGTTTCTACCAGGGAAACAAAACTTACTGGCAGACAGTTTGAGCAGAAACCTTTCGGATCCACACGAGTGGATGCTGGACACCAAAATATTCAGGATGATAACAGCAGTATGGGGATGTCCTCACATAGATCTCTTTGCATCCCATCTAAATCATCAGCTGCAGAATTTTTGCACCAGGACATTCCACGAAGAGGCTTGGAAAGTGGATGCCCTGTCATTCAGTTGGAGGAACCTCTCAGGATATGCCTTTCCACCTCCACCTCTTCTTCCTCGAGTTTTATTGATGATAAAACAGGACAAACCCAAGATGATAATCTTGTTGGCTCCGAATTGGCCTCGGCAGTTTTGGTATCCAACTCTAATAAACCTATGCCTGGAGCCCCCTTGGATTTTACCTCAGTCTCCGAACCTTCTGTCCCAACATCAGGGTCAGGTTCTACACTCTCATGTCAGAACTCTCAGCCTGGCGGCCTGGTTAATCCAGGGCCTTTGATTTCTTCTGTCCTACCCAAGCAGGTTATGGATGTCATTTTAGAAGCCAGACGTCCTAGTACTAGGAAATCTTATGCAGGAAAATGGAAAAGATTTTGTTCCTGGATGCAGGCTCAGGATTCTGATCCTCTTCTTCCTAACATTACTTTAATTCTACTTTACTTGACGGATCTCTTACATAAGGGTCTCTCTTTCTCTTCCATTAAGATCCATGCTTCTGCTATTTCTGCTCATTATAATTCAGACCCTCCCATCTTTTCACACCAGCTCATGAGACAGTTCCTCAGAGGAGCTAAGAACTTAAGGCCTCCTAGATCTCCTCCTATTCCTGCTTGGGATCTTAATTATGTTTTGGAAAAACTAACCTTGACTCCTTTTGAGCCTGCCGCTTCTGCTGACATCAAGTTTTTATCTTGGAAGACAGCTATCCTATTTGCACTAACCTCTGCCAGGAGAGTTTCAGAGTTACAAGCTCTTATGGCGGTGGAACCTTATATTATTTTTCATCAAGACAGGGTATCTTTGAGGACTAATCCGACTTTCATGCCTAAGGTGGTTTCCAAAGTGGCTTTAAATCAAACTATCCACTTGCCAACCTTTTTCCCCACTCCTCAAAATAAAGGGGAAAGGATCTTACATTCCTTGGATGTACATCGACAGCTACGTTTTTACCTGAACAGAACCAAGGACATCAGAAAATCAGAACAATTCTTTGTTTCTTATGCTTCAAGTTCCCAAGGTAAAGCTATTTCTAAACAAACCCTTTCTAAATGGATTGCTCATGGAATCAGATTTTGTTATTCACACCATGGAAAGCAAATCCCAGGGAGCATACGGACTCATTCCACCAGAGCTGCTGCCACTTCTGCAGCCTTCCTCAGGGGAGTTCCTACTAAGGACATTTTGGAAGCTGCAACTTGGAGTTCAGTGCATACTTTCTTTAAGCACTACAATTTGCCTCTCTACTCTAAGTCTAGGGCAGGCTTTGCCTCTGCAGTCTTGCAGGGCCTTTTAGCCGCCCCTCCTTCTTTATGACCACCTCCCTTTCTTTCAGCTTTGGGATTCTACCCTACAGTCATGACTTCAACAGTGAAACACGATGAACATAGTACAGTTATGTACACCTACCATAAATGTAGATGTTCGAGTGTCTTCACTGTTGCAGTCTGGGTTTCCCACCCTCCTGTCCCCTCTTATTTTTACTTTTGTGTGGTTCCTTTTTTCACCATTCTTCTGAGGTGTATTTGCAAAGGTTTTGGGACCATTTTCATTTTGGGACTCCTGACATCTGGGGCAAGAAAAACTGGAGAAGATGGCGTCGGCTGTCAGCTTTATACACCTGGTGCTCTGACGTCAGGGAGCAGAGTTGAACAGCTGACGCCGGACCCAGACTTTGGGATTCTGGCCGACCGAGGGCTGCCTGCCGGCAGGGGAGAACCCTACAGTCATGACTGCAACAGTGAAGACACTCGAACATCTACATTTATGGTAGGTGTACACAACTGTACTTTATAGCAAGATGCAATTTTGTTTTGTTCACTTTGGCGAAGATTAGTCAGGATTGGGGAGGCATACAGTAGGTTGGATAACAGGTGAGTTCTTGCGACAGCGGCTTTGGTATAGCTGGTCATGAATTGCCTGTTCCTATACAGGAGACCCAGTTTTTTGTTTACTTTTTTGTTTATTTGTATTATATGTATATCAAATTTGAGATTGTTGTCAATTACTACTCCTAGGAGTTTGGTGTGTGTTGTTGGGGTGATAGTGGTGTTGTCCCTAGATTTTATGGTGAAGTCAACATTTGGTGGAGAGGATCTACCAGGACTGAAGAGAATAAGTTTTGTTTTTTTTAGGGTTTAGTAGAGGTTTAATGCTAGAAAACCATGTTTCAGCCAAAGTAAAGTTATCCTGTGTTATTGTTTAAAGTTTGCTTATGGTTGGGGCGGCACATATGATGGTGGTATCGTCTGCATATTGCACTATAGAGGCAGAGGGAGAGGAAGCTGCTATCTGATTTGTATATAAAGAGAAAATTAGAGGCCCAAGTATTGACCCTTGTGGAACTCCTATAGTTACAAGTAGAAGGGGGTATAGTTGGTCCTGCCAAAGCACTGCTTGTTGTCGGCCAGATAGATAGTTATTGAACCATGATATGGTGATGGAGTTATGTTGAGGGTAGACAGAGTTTTGAGAAGTATGTTGTGGTTGACCGTATCAAAGGCTTTAGATAAGTCTAAGAATACAGAAGATACAAAAAGGCCTTTGTTTCTGTGAGAATTGACTATATTGGTATAAGACAGTAGGGCTGTTGTGGTACTATGGAAAGACCGAAAACCATGTTTGGATGTTGATATAAGGCTATTTTTTAGGAGGTATTGCATTAGCTGGGAATATACTACCCTTTCTAAAATTTTTGATAAAGATGATAAAATTGCAATTGGGCGGTAGTTAGTCAGTTCAAGGGAGTTGCCACCTTTGTGGAGTGGAATAATATGAGATATTTTCCACAGGTTAGGTACTTTACATTCAGATATGGATCTGTTTATCAGGATTGATACAGGGTAGGATATGGTTTCAGCTGATAGTTGAAGGAAATCAGCTGGGAGTTTGTCAGCAGATAGTGTGGTAGGTTTTAATTTTTTGAGGAGTTTAGTAATAAGTTGAATGGGTGCTGGAGACAAGGAGAAGCTAGATGGAGACTGTTTTTTAGAAGGGGTAGTGGGGGTTAGAGAAAGGATGGGGTTGGTGGTGCTATTTAGGGTATTAGAGAGAGCTTGTACTGTTTCAGTAAAGAATTTATTGAATTGTGCTGGGGTATCCTCATTGTTGGTTGGTAATATAGGTGTGGCAGTGTTGGTTTTACCTGGGTGCAGTAATTTATTTATAGAGGCCCAGAATTTCAGTGGGTTATTAGTGTGTCTTTCTTTTAAAGTTTTGTAGTATTTGACTTTATCAAGTTTAATGAGGAGTTTGGTCTTATTATGGGGTGCAGAGTAGTTTTGTTTTGAGGTAGTGGTTCTCAGTTGATGATATTGAGCCCAGGCTCTGTCCCTATCTTTCATTAAGGCTTTAGTCTCTTTTGTTAACCAGGGGGGCATGGTTTGTTTTAAGTCTGATAGTTCAGCCTGGTGCATAATGGCTCAGGACATTGAGAAAGGTGGAGTTAAAGTAATCTACAGCTTCATCAAGGGGTAGATGTTTTAGGAGGGAACAATTACAGTGTTTGAGTTTGTTGTTTAGGTCCTTAGCTTTAAAGTTCTTTTTGTTATGAACTATTCTAAGGGTGGATTGGCTAGAATGGTGGGATTTATTCCTAATAAGATATGTTGGTTGGTGGTCACTCAAGCTGTCTGGTAGGCAGACTGATTGGTGTGCGAAGGAGGGGGTCAGACAGAAGTATCCAGTCTAAGATGGAATGACAATTAAATTTTTTATTAATTCTAGTTGGGGTGTCTATGATTTGTGTAAACCCATGAAGATTAATATGGGTAGAGGGGTTGTATTTGGTACAGTTGGTCCAATCTATGTTAAAATCTCCTAGGAGTATGGTCTCTTGTGGGTGGGAGATAGCCATCCAGGATAAAAGGTTCTCCATGGTGGCAATATTGTTTCCTGGTGGGGTATAGACACCTGCTACAACTATATGTTTGTTAGAATTTATTTTTAATTTAGCAATAATGAGTATCATTAACTTCTAGGGGGGAGTAGCTAACTTGTTCCAATATAAGATGATTTTGATACATTATGGCTACACCTCCTCCTTTTTTCCCTGTTCTATCCTTCCATATAATATTGTAGCCAGGGGGTGTAATTTCATTATTGTGATGTTCTGGTTTAAGCCAGGTTTCTGTGAGTATGGCTAAATCTGGTTTATAAAAGGCCAATAAGGCATGGAGGTCTTGAACTTTGCTAAATATACTTCTAACATTTATGTTTAAGAATAGAAGAGAGTGGTTTGTCCTGTTGTTGAGAGGATTTGATTAGTTTAGATTTGTATGGGGAGAACAGGTGGGTCCTGGGTTAGGATGTATATCACCGCAGCAAGCGAGTTTTTGGGATAGAATTAGGTAGAGCTTAAGTAGTTTATGTAGTATTTTATTTTGTTTTTAGGACGAGTAGGGGAACATTTTATTGATTGTTTTATTATTTATGTAGGAATATCAATGGGTTGGGGTAAGGTCGTGTGGAGATAGTGGGGAATGTTTTAGTCAAAGTGAATTGGTTATAGTGTTGGTTTGCCCAAGTTGAGCTGGTGAAATCTTCTAGTTGTGTGTGGTAGGATGTGAGTATGGAAAATGAGAGAAGGAGAAGCATAGTTACTATGCAGAGTGCTACTTTTGGATGTAGGAAGGACATTGTGTGTTTTAGTTGTTCCTATTTTATGCAACTTTTAATGCTAGGAGGAGTGGGGTGTGTTAGACCTAAGACAAAGGTGCAGTTGGAGGGAGTTTGAGATAAGGGTGTGTTGTAGTTTATATAAGTGGAAATTTGTTGGTGTCACCTGATTGGTGGAATGAGTGTGTTGCCTCTGATGGGAGGGGTTTAGGAGGTATAAGTTTATCTGCACTGGGGGTGTGTGGGAATGTGGGTAGGGTAGGGGAGCAGAGTGAGCCCGCAGGGCGACTGGAGTGGGAAAGAGCCGGGCCGAGGAGATAGAGGTCAAGGTAAGGGAAAAAAGAACAATCAGTCAATGTGAAGAAATTGAGTGTTAGGCATAAGATAAGGATAAAGAGAAGTAAGAGTAGTTAGAGAAAGGTGAAGAAAAAGATACTGAAAAAGACTTAGAGTAAGATATATTGTGAGCCACTAAAGGGTTTACTATGAGATACTATACGTGATGGAATATCATCTAGATAGAAGTTTAATTATTTAATTAATGCAAAAGTCTAGGATAAACTAGGGTGAAACAAAGAAGATTTCAGAGAGAAATCTAACATTTGTAGTGTATCTAGTCTAGTAGGGCTAAGTGTGAGGAATACACAGGAGAAAGGGTAGTTAGGTGGGTTTGGTAGCTGAAATGAGAAAAGAGGGATAGCACTGCCACCTAGTGGCAAAACCTTACTATGTCACTATGGTGGAACCAGAGAATAGCAGAAACAAGAAATGAACAGAAATGGGGGGGGGGTGGGGGGGGTGGGGGCTAGCTGGAAAGAGGCTGCTTAGAGAACATGTGGCTGAGCTCTGTACTGGGGCAATACTGCTGCAAATAGTTACAGTTAAGATACATACACTCAACAGTACTGAATGGAGGTTGAGCAGTTCAAGGTTTGATTGTTCTCTTTGGCGATCTTTCTTAAAAAAGAGGATGTAGCAGGGATCCTTGAAGCTATTTCCAGGGCAGGATATTCAATACTGTGGTGAGAGGCTCAATTAGCAGGGATCGCAGCAATATTTGGCTGTAATGAAGTATAAGATAAAGAAAATGGTTACTGTTTAGTTATAGATTTAGTGGGAGAGAAGATATACTGCAGGTAGGTTAGCTATTTAAATGTGTTGCAGTTCCCTTGAGTTGCGTGCGTATAAGTGGTGCATGGGTAAGGAGGGAGGAGAGTGAAAGGGGAAGACACTGGAGGTGAAACAGAACAATGTGGCACAATATTACACAAAAATATTAAAATGCAATTGGCAGTAAAAAAAATAACATACATTGCAGTTGTAGCATCACTTCTGGTATCAGGCTTCCAGTAACAGAGTGTTAAATAGCAAAAAGCTGTTTGAATGATATTAAGTCATTACATTAAATAGCAAAAAGCTGTTTGAATTGCATTAGTGCACAATTAGAAAAAGGAAAATAGTACTAAGAACAACACTAACACCACAAGGAATAATTGGAGTCTAGCCCAACAAACAGAAGCTGCGAGTGCAAGCTTCCAAGCTGCAGTACAAATGGATTTAATACGAAATGCAATAGTGGCACTATAGCGTTGATACTTGTTGACAATCAGAAACTACCCCAAAAAGTGAAAGAATGGAAGCTGTGATTGCAGCAAGCTTCTAAAACGCTACTAGACTGGGGATTTATTCCAAAATCTTATGGTGGTATTATAGCGTTTAGATGTAATGGCAGACACCTTAGAATGGCAGCTAACACACGCTAAAAAGAACTATATTTGTTTGTGCCCTAATTATTGGTAGTACAGAATGGCCACAATACAGAGTGTGATAACATATATTATTTTACCATATGATTGGCACTATAGACTGTTCACTATCACAATAAACAAAATTCCACTTAATGGCTATGGAAACTCGTTAATCCTTTGTCTAGAAAAAGAGGATGGAGTGAGAGCAAAAATGTATCGGCACCCTCAGTTCAGTGTGCACACCACAAGGTAACTCTAATTCAAAAACAGACTGAAACCTTAGCACAGGGTTATTATTTTAGATTAGCTTAGACGTACACTGCAGAATTGACTTTTATCTGAAGAACTGGGCCCTGATTTCTTTGCTGGCAGAAGTGGTAAAATTCAGGCTGGACCATAAATTCTTGGGCTGTGCTGGTACAGTTCAGGCTAGCAGGGGATGCAGATCACAAAGGTTAGGTCTGAATGAAACTGAAGAATCGACTTTTATTTGAAGAACTGGGCCCTGACTTCTTTGCTGGCAGAACTGGTAAAATTCAGGCTAGCAGGAGATGCAGTCCGCTGAGGTAAGGGCTGAATAAAACAACAGATGTTAATTTTATTTGGAGAACTGGACCCTGAATTCTTAGGCTGTGCTGGTACCGTTCAGGCTAGCAGGGGATGCAGATCGCTAAGGTTAGGTCTGAATGAACTGTCTGTCTGTCTGTCTTTTGTACGTTCAGGCCTTGTAACCCTGCTGGTGTATTGGAATATCTCATATGTAAGCAAATGGAAGTGATTTTCTTCTTGGGCCTTAAATAACAAAACTTATCCTTTCTCTGCACCTGTAGCTTCCATTCTTGAGTTCTTGGCAAGGCTTTTTAATGAAGGTGCAGCTGCAGCCACTATCTGAGGTCAGCAGCAATTTCAAACTTCCATATATGTGATTCCGGGCCAAACGTGATATCCCACAGGCTTTAATTCAAAAAATGGGTTCAGCACCAAAAGAGTGAAATATACGGTTTATTCAAAAAAAAAATCAAACCGGTTTCGGCACTTTAGCCTTCATTAGTGATACATCATTCTACAGTACAAAACACAAATGTATACTGCCAGCATTTATTAGATAATTAGTTAATTAACGTGTTAAACACACAGTATATAATCATTTAAAGGCACAGACATTTAATCACATAAAAAATATGTGTATGTATACATATACACATAAATACATATATATGTAGAAACAAAAAGAGACCCTGTGTAACATCAAAATGTATATATAGTTATTCATACAAAAAATGAATAACAAATCAAAAAATATATATATATCAGCTTATTCTCAATGTCTTCAAAAATGATCAAGACCTGGTGTAAACAGAGCCCCTAAGTTAATTAACCATCTTTTTTCCATATTATTTAATATACTGTGCCAACCTTGTTTTTGTGATCTACCCCCCCCCCCCCGTATTTTATCAATAATACAGAAATGAAATACGGCTGATGTGTGTATACAAACATGTCTATAAAGTGCATTGGTCAAATGTTTATTCCGAATGTCCCCTATATGTTCTGACATTCTTATTCTGAAGGTCCTAGATGTTTGATCAACATAAAATGCGGAACAAGAACAAGTGGCCAAATAGACCACCCAATCTGTTCCGCAATTAACAAAATGTCTGATTTTATACACAGATTTCGTATTTTTGCTCGAAAATTCCTTAGCTTTGTACATATATTTACAAAAAGAGCAGTGTCCGCAAGAAAATGAACCCAACAATTTGTCCCCTAAGATGGTTAGTTGTTCTAAATTAGAGTGCTGTTGTATTTTGGATTTGTAATGATTAAAATAATATCCTAACTTTCTATCTCTACGGTATGAAAATTTACACTGCTCAGTGAGGATATTAGATAATTCCTCATTGGCCAGAAGGATATTCCAATTTTTGTCAATTGCATTTCTAATGGCATGTATATTTCTGCCGTATGTTGTGACAAACCTGATGGTATTATCTGATTTCAAAGTTTTGTCACGATATGTCAATAGCTGTGACCTATCCTGCCCAATAGCCCAACTACAAGCTGATGAAATGTATCCAGGTTTATAATCTCTAGCTTTAAATCTGTGTATCAGATCTTGTTTGTGATGTACACAATCATTCTCGGAGGAGCAGATCCTTTTAACCCGAAGGAATTGTGGCTTGGAGATATTCCTTATAATATGATTTGGATGCAAACTGGTAGCTTCCAGGAGACTGTTGTACTGAGGAAATTTGTGGAATACCTTAGTAGACAAAGTATTGTCCACATTCCTACTGATCCTAACATCTAAGAAGTGAATTTCCTGATAATCCATGTTAAGAGTAAATTCAGTACCCCACTTGTTATCATTGAGGTATTGAACAAACTGAAGAAGATAAGTAGTATCAGCTCGCCAACAGTCGTCCAGTTATCGCCACCAAATATCCATATCATTCAGGTATATATTGTGAGAATCATCATATATAAGGATATCCTCCAAGTATCCCATAAATAGGTCAGCATAAATGGGGGTGAAAGACGCCCCCATAGCTGTACCTTTAACCTGCCAATAACATTCTTTCTGAAAATAAAAGATGTTTTTGGTGAGGACATGTTCCGCCATACAGACTAACAGAGTATTAAACCCCACATGGTATAGGTTTGCCTTATTCAGCCAGTACTGAAGAGCCTCCAGCCATGCCGAATGTGGAATATTTGTGTACAAGGCAGTAACATCCAAAGTACACAAAATCCACTCAGGTTCCAATTGGATGTCATTAATAATTCTAAGAAATTCTGTTGTATCCTTTAACCTAGATCTAATCAAAGGTAGGAGTGACTGCAGATATCTAGTGAGTAATTCCAATAAAGGCTCCGTAAGTGAGCCGATACCAGAAACTATTGGTCTGCCAGGTGGTTTCTCTAAACTTTTATGAATTTTAGGCAGCAAATACAATATTTGTTTCTGAGGATCATCAACTTTCAAATGTTGTAAAACAGATGTGCTAATAATTCCTTCCTCAGCAGCCAACTCCAAAAAGGAATCAATTTCTTTTTTGAAATGACTGGTCAAATCCAAGGGCATGGGCATATAATGTAAGGCATTCCTAAGTTGTCTGTTGGCCTCTGTTAAGTAATATTGCATGTCCAAAACTACCACTGCTCCCCCTTTGTCAGCTGGAACAATAACTATATTATGGTTATCTTGAAGCTCATGAAGTGTTTGTTCAGCCTCAGATAAATTGTGGCCCAACATACAAGACTCATACCCATGGAAATGTAGATCTTTAAGAACAGATTTTTGAAAAATTGCCACATATCTATCCATGGGAGGTTGAAAATCCAATTTTTTGAACCTAAAATCAGTAGATAATTGAGAGGTGTCCTGTGAACCAAAAAATAGTTTCAAGTTTAACAGCCGACAGAATGACAAAACATCTTAAACCACAAAATCTTCATGAACATAAAAACCTGGAACATATGTTAATCCTTTGTTCAAAAGTTTAATAGCAGTTTCAGACAATGTGACAGCAGAAATGTTAAGGACATTGGAACATTCTATTGTTTGGGGATAATAATTTGCAGTAATGTTTCCAAATTTTTGACACTTGTTATGTTTTCTCCCACCTCTCCGTGTCCTAGATCTAAATGGACCATAACATTCTTCTGTTTTTTTGTGGGCTGGAGACCCCTGAGTAAGCCCTTGCTCCATTTCAGCCATGGAGGACTCCTCCCCTGAAGTACTACTATAATCGGATTTAGATTTTTTAAGTATTGATCTGGGTCTTTTTCTCCTGGGCCTGGCCATCCTATTCTCCCCATCTGAAAAAGTAACATTTTCTTAGATCCAAAGGGTTTTCCCTGCTCATAATCCCTTAGATCCCTTTGAAATTTGTGCAATTTTTTGTTTCTAAGATTTTTTTCCGTAGCTAGTAGATCCTTAGATAGTTTTTGAAGGCAATCCTGATATACTTTCTGACCTTCATACATTTTAATATCATTACAAATCTGTTGAGTTTCCAATGTAATAGTCTGTATTGAACGTTCATAAAAAGATAATAATATTTGACAAAGGACATAGTTGCGTCCTGCTGTGCTTGTAGCCATTGGTCATGTAAGATTTGGTCAGCATTACTAACATAGGGTTGTAACCTAATTCTAAGGCCCCTAGAGGTTATGTTTTTAGCCTCATAGGCCTTAAATAATTTGAGATGCCACATTGAATTACGTAGGCTTGTCATACTTTTTGTTAGCTGTGAAAAAAGATTTCTGCATTCATCTGCCGGATCCCTAATGTCCCCTATGTCAGAACCATCACCTTCACATATACCAAATAATTGGAGATCATTTTTATCAGCAGATACATTTTGCAATATGGTCTCCAAATCCATAGTAAATAGTTTTTTTCAAAAGAAAAAAAGGTTCTGATTCAGTAATGCAGTTTAAGAGCAACAAAAATAGTCCCAATTGGTCCATCTAATTAGTTTAAGCACATAAACCAAAGGCCCCTATAAATCCAATGAGATTAGTTACAAAAAATAAATAAATTCACTATGTATTTCACATGCAAAAAATTCAACACAGACTTTGTAAGGTGTTTCTTAAGGGCACTATCTCATTAAGACCACCCATAAAAGCTCCTCCACCACCATGGGACCTAAATTTTGTCTTATCCCGTTTGATTCTCCCCTCTTTGGAATCTGCATCATCCTGTGATTTAAAGTTCTTGACATGGAAGACAATTCTGTTGATAGCCATCATTTCGGCTAGAGGAGTCTCAGAGATACAGGCATTAGCAATAAAGCCCCCATCCATGCCTTTCCACAAAAACAGAGTATCACTATGAACTAACCTGTCCTTTTTACCCAAAGTTTGCTCAGAATATAATCTGAACCAATCCATAGACCTACCATTTTTTCCCCAACTATGGTAACAAGGCAGAATATATGCTACACCAACTGGATGTATATAGACAATTACTGTACATTTGTACGGGTCTATATTAGAACAAAGAACGTTCAAAATGTCGAGTGTTCTAATATTGACCCATTTTCAGCGAATGCTGAAAATATTGAAGAAACAGAAAAACAATTTTATTCCTAGGGAAAGAATTTGATTGTTCATTTCTGTTGCTTTGGTATTTTCAGCGCTGTGGTGGAAAGTTACGGGTTGGGTTCAGGTAAGTGTGCGATCGTGTGGACGTGAGGGTTACGGCGGGTTAGGTGAGTTAGGGCGCGGGTCAGGTAAGTGTGCGATTGTGTGGATGTGAGGGTTAGGGCATGGTAGGTGAGTTAGGGTTAGGGCGCGGGTGAGGTGACTGTGCAATAGTGACGGACCTTATGGTTAGGGTTAAGGTAAGTGGATAGTTAATGGTGTATGCATAGTTTAGTGTAGGGTTAGGTGTAAGAGTTTAGGTGTATGTGGATTGCTGTTTGTTTGGTGTGCTTGTGTTGTGTGTATGTGTTTTGGAACAGCAAATTTTTTTCTCTAGGAAAAAATTCTCTGTTCTGAATGTTCGATGTTTTAAATTTTCGATTTGTAGGATTTGATATTAGAACACTTGAAATTTTGAATGTTCGGTGTTCTAATATAGACCCCATTTCTACTTACATAGGACAAAGGACTACAGAAAGTACGACCAATTATTTGTATCATTTTCAGACTACAAGAAAGGTGCTCCTGTTACTAAAGTTACACTTTCAAAATGGCTATCAGATTGCATTACCTTTACCTACAAATCTCAAAACAAAGAACTTCCTGAAAAAGTAAAGGGTCATTCTACAAGAGCCATAGCAACATCTTCTGCCTTTCGGGTGAGACTGCCAATTGACAATAGGCAAAGCCTCATACCTTTATCACTGATTACAAAGTGGATTTGGCCTCCAGGAACAGGACCTCCTTTGGGTCCACTGTTCTGAAGAGTATTCTCCCTTGAGCCACCCAAGAAAAATGGTGCTAGGGATGCTGTCCCAACCAGTACAGAATGAAGGCGAGATAGGACAACAACACATAAAGAAGTTATGTACTCAACATAATGTTCCATGAGTGTTGTCCATCTCACCTTCATTCTTACCTCCCACCCTCCTTCCCCCAGTCTCTGGCTCCTGAAGGACCGAGAGGATACAATTGGTGATTAATGCTTCTTGACCTTTTTCATTGCTCTATTAGGTATTAAATAGTTTCATTGATATCTATTGTTATGTCAACAAACAAGATCTGGGGAGTTTTCCTAGGCATGATAGGACAGGGTTTTTCAGAGCTTTTGTATAAGGCCTAGTCAGAACCGAGGATTGGTTCCAAACCCCAACCAGTACAGAATGAAGGCAGGATGGACAACACACATGGAGTACATAACTTATTTTTATGCACAATGGATTTCCCGCTTCTTTCTTTGTCTACCTGCTGGAGGGTTTTTAAACTGCAGAATAGCAGGAGTAATATACTTCACAAAACAACATCCTGACCAGTTTGTGGGTAACCAGGGGTAGACACGATCACTACGAATGTAGTAACGATCCTCTATCATGCCAGTGCCATGCCCCCAGTCATAGCTTTTTAACTGTACAGAGTTCAGCACACTTTCATGTGTAGTGTCATTACATTTGCTGATTCCCACTGGCACAGTCCCATTTCTGGCATAACATGTCTCCACAATTTGTGATGGCAAGCTGAAGAGACATAACCTTTGAAAAATTAGTCACATTATGCCAGGTAAGATTAGTATTACTAAGTTCTTTCTCAAATGTTACCTGTGATGCAATAATTGGAATCATGGGAATCCCTGCATTAGAATATTGAGATATATGTGAACATACTCAACAGCTGGTCACATTTAGGTCCAGAGCATATTTTCAAAGAGCCAACAGGAAACTATTTTCTCTCGACCAGGTTATAGAAGGAAACAGCAACAAGAACAAAACAAAGGGACCTGTTGTCACAGGATTTATCATGAAGTGCTGTTTAAGTTGAAATTTTCCTTAATTCTTCAGTGGGCCAGATGATTCATCCTTCACACCTTGATCTTTTGCGGAAATGATGATTCATCTGGGGCCACTACACGACAGGTCTTCTTACAGTGGGATGAGTGAATTCATGTTGGTAGTCCTGAGCAACGAACCTCAGTCAGGGTGGTGGGATTACAAGGTAAAGGGCCTTTCCACCTCAGGCACAAATAGTTCTTTCTCTGGAAGGTTTTTACATAAACCCAATCACCCAGCTGCAGTTGGTGATAGGGCTGGTCAGGAAGAGCTTTTCGTACAGTTCTGTGATACTGCACAGAACTGTACTGCATGGACAAGTTGTTAACATTATATCATCCGTTAGAATTAATTCTTCACTTGACATTGGGGAGCAGCTGGAAGGGCCATGGGTCTTCCCATTAATATCTCAAAGGGACTCAGTTTTCTTGTACAATTTAAAGTGTCTCTGACCATTTAAGGTTTGTTAAAGTAGAAATCTTTGAAATTTTTTTAAAAGGGTCGTATTAACCCTCTCTAGTAATACAGATGATTGCAGATGGTTGGGACAGTGCAGACTCAACTTAGGGAAAATTTTTTTTTCGCATAGCTCCCTGGTCAGGGAATTAAAATGAGTTTTCAGGTCACTACTGATAGTACAAGGTATACAAAATTTACAAAATCTGCTTTGTGACATGGGTAAGCTTTTACCTATGCAGAAAACATACAAATTACTACTAAAACATATTGTAAATTACTGTACATTAATAAAAGGTCCCCAAGGTGTTGGTAAGCATGCAGGCTTAATGTTTGCATTTCTGCTAATATTGTGCTATATTGCACAGTTATTAACATACTGAAGTATCAAAGAGGAGAGATGAGTGGCATATCAACTTTGACTGATTTGATTTGCATGGGCTGGTAAACAATATGCCCTTACCAGGTAAGGTAGCAAGGAGGCAGGTGCCACCAGTCAGCCATCCAGATGTCGACATAAGCCATTGATGGATTTTCTGCATCCATCCTTGAGCCACCTCTGAACTTTTCTCTGTGATGCTTCAGTTTGGAAACTGACACTTTTTTAAAATTAAACCTATCACTACTGTTAGACTCTTGCAATAAAATCACATGTAGTTTTATACAAAGTCCTTCAGCAGCTTAATCTGCCAAATTATTTTCTTTTGATATAGTATCTATGCCCTTTTGATGGGCACTCAATACATTTTTTAACAACAAAAGAGAGGCTATTTTTTGATAAAGCAAAATATTATTCTTGCGACCAAATTTTGTTTTGATCGCTTTCACAGGCACCATTCACAAATAGATTTAATTCAGAGTTGTGCATAGGAGTGTCCTTTAAATCCTTTCTAGAAGAAACCAGATAATTAGTCACACACACACAATCATGCTCTTTACCAGTCTCATCAGTAGATAACAAAGATGCAGGATTTAGAACAGAACAGTGTATTAGAGAAACAGATGGATCAGAAAAGAGTGCACATTCATATTTAGTTAGACATGCATTCAAGAGGGGTTATGTTTCATTTTAAGTAAGATGATACAAAATCACAGACAGCTACTGTAAGATCCTACCCTGAGATATTGCATGACCAAGATAACATACCTGAGGTAACCATAGCTGTAATTTTTCTTTTGACACTTTGTGTCCTTTTTCTGAAAGGATAGTTAAAAAGATGTAGGGTATCCTGCTAACACTGCTGAAAAGAATCAGATACTATTAGTAAATTATTTACATATTGTAGTAACACAGACCCACCTGGAAATGTCACATTGTTTAAATATTTATTTATTTATTTTTTTTTGTAGAATTGAGAAAAATGAAAGAGATTCAATGTATCCTTGTAGCAACTGTGTCCATGTATATTACTGTCCTTTATAAGTAAAAGTAAACAGAAACTGTCTTTCAGGATGGATAGGTATATAAAAGAATGCTGAACAGAGATCTATTACAGAAAAATATTTTGCTGTAAATGGTATGCAACTAAGTATCATTGCTGGATGTGGAAAAACAGGAAAAGTTGGTAATACTGCATTGTTTACAGTCCTCAAATCTTGCACAAACCTATAAGTATTTTTTCTCACAGGAAAAATATGAGTATTAGGCTTTTAGCTGGCACTATTATTTCTTGTATCAAGGGTAGATCTAGTCATTACCAACATGAGTTCCACACCTGAAGTCAACGCCTCATTGGTCTGATCCGACCATAAGCTAATTACCCTAGATATCCACATCCTGCCCCCACCCCCCATTAAGGAAACCATGGTAAAAAATTTCTCCAAAACCAACTTCATGCTTCTTAAGACGGAAGTGGTGAACTTCATGACACCCATGCAGATGGACAATACAGTTACGACTACTGAATCCTACACAATTGCACTTTATAAGCACTTACATGAGTGCATGGATTGTGCTATCCCAAACAGAACCAAGACACTATCCTCCACAAAAGGAAGCCAATCTGGTGGTCCCCTGCCCAGAACAAACTGTACAACAGAAGGAAGAAACTGTTGCAAAAGAGAGCAAAATCCCAGGAGTGGAGGAGCTCCCTGGTCAGCTTCAGTAAGAAGCTGCGATCCCTGATAAAATCCTCCAAAGCTAGTTACAAAAACAAAATCGCCACTGATTCCAAAGACATCCACAAGGCATTCTATAGTTATGTCAAGAATCTCAATGGCAACACTCAGATCTGCTCTGAGGTGCAGCACAATGGCACTAAATATACAGACTCAACTGATATTGCCAACATCCTGGCAGATAGGTTCAGTGCTAACTTTATCTCCCTCTCACCCCCTAAAGAGCCCATCTCTGTACTGGAAGAATGCAAAGTTCCTATAATCATGGCTGCACAGGTAAAAGCCACAGTCTCCAAAGCCAAGAACACAGCATCCATGGGACCAGACAACATCCCAGGCTGCATTCTACACGAACTACAGAACAAACTGGTACCCCACCTAAGTACCATGTTCAATCATAGCCTCACCTCAGGCTTTGTGCCTGCTGAATGGCGCACAGCAATGGTTATCCCACTCCACAAGGGGGGAGTCACCACGGACCCCGGGAACTACCGCCCCATTAGCCTGCCGAGCCTGGTCTGCAAGGCCATGGAACGTATCATCATGGAACTTATAAACAAAGACACTGGCAATCTCCAAACTCTGGACCCCACCCAGTTTGGGTTTGTAAAAGGCAGATCCTGTCTCCTAAACCTGATAGACTTCTTTGAAGCAGTCACCAAAGCCATAGACAAGGGTAAGGTGGTTCACACAGCCTATCTAGATCTTGCCAAGGCTTTCGACACCATCCCCCACTCTGGAATTATAGATAAACTCACTAAACTAGGTATAAATCCCTGTGTCACAAGATGGGTTGCCAACTGGATCACTGACAGAACCCACACTGTGAAAGTAGCAGACTCCAAATCTGACTTCAGACCAGTGACAAGTGGAGTACCATAGGGTTCAGTCCTGGGTCCTCTCCTGCTTATCTACTTCTCTGATGTACAGGCTAACACAGAAGGTCTTTGGCTAACGAAGTTCGCAGATGACTGCAAACTAGGAGCCATAATCGAAACTCCCTAACGGTGTGGACATCCTACAAAAGGGCCTCACTGAGACAGATGCCCACAAAGCTTATAATTTGCACTGACTGAACTATCATTTTTGGCTTTTACGTATGTTCTTTAAAATCACATTATTCTTGGTGCCACATCCCCATAGTTTCAGTTTTGATACATTTAATCAAATACTTAATCTCATTATTTTCTTGTTTGATTAAACAAATGCTGTTTTTCACCATAGCAATGTTATATTGCTTGACTATGGTGATTTATTCTCTAGCTTTTGGAAGTTTGCTATAAAAATATCTTGTACAAGTAAATTCTGATCCAGTACCTTTCTGTATACTCCCAGAAAAGTATGTGTATCTTTAAGAAATAAAGATGAGCGGTAATTGAAGAAAACGGACAACCCAGGTATCTTTAAAAAGCAGTTAAAGGTCACAGAATGTATGAATGCTGTTTTCTCTTTTGGTGGGAAAGACAAGATTCACTTTTTATTGATATACAAGATCTGAACAGAGTGATTCAAAAAGAGCATTGTCCATTGCTTGTGGTTGAAGAAATGGTCCCAAAACTGCTAAATGATAATACAGCAGTTACCAGTGTCAGAAGCGATTCAGTTTTTATTAACTGTAATGACTTAGAGTGCAATACATGCTCAGTTCAGTGAGTATAACTTCAGCTTGCTCCATAGCTGGCTACAGATACATGGCTGCATTGGAGAAAGCTATTTTTATCCTATGTTTATGAAGACTGTTCTATTGCTTGGGGGGTAACTGATTATGAATATGGATTGTATTTGATAAAAAAGAGAAAGTAAGTGTGCATGTGAAAGGTAAAGTTTCTATACAGATTACCAAGTCCAGTGTCTAGTTTGTTTAGGCTTGGATCACAATGTCTAAAATAGTAATGTTTGTCTGGGTGTTAGCTAAAAACTGCTTAAGATAAAGGGAGCATACTTCAAAGCTATAAAGACAAAAGAGGCTTTGAGATCTTTACCCACATCACTGGCATAACATCTGGTAGCTTTTACTTTGCTTTGGGCGCCTCCCTGAATAAACACATGGAGTGGTGATCAAAGTAGAAAGTGGTTAAGGACTCTGAAGATCCATTTGTGACATCTGACATACCTGTTTGTCTCCAGCGTGTGGGTAATTGTGGGGCACGTTTTGCAGCCACTAGCCCAGGGACTTGAATTACACGAGGCCTATGGTGAATCCCTGTGGAGGCCACCATGTCTGCAGATGAATGCTTGTGCCACTGAACTGAAGACCCTTCCATGGAAGTTGGACTAGACACTGTTGCTTAGGTGACTGGCTCTGACACCTGATTTATCATTTCTGAAGGGGAGGACTGTCAACCAAAGTTTTTTATTAAAAAATACAGTCCCTGGATGTAATGTGAAGATCTAGAACCCCCATCTGCTGGCACAGGTCACCAAACTGACTGCTCCTGCTAAGGAACCTCAGAAGTCTAAATACAAGTTGTTCACCCAGCCAAGTTTCTTGTAGTTGATGGAACTTCAAATAGCTGGTGGGTTCTTATCCCCCCTCCCCCTGTCTATCCCCAGGAATGTATATCCCTGACTGTAGGGTTCCTACAGGTTTTTGCATTTTCCTGCAGTCTCCACTGGTTGCCATTATCTGTAAGTACCCATGTCTTCCTAACAAAACAGGCACTTGTGATTTCCAACATCCAGTCTCATCTATTCATTCTAATCCCATATATGAATATGGCCAAATCTCCTATATTAGTTTCTACTTTTCACCAGGCCTTCTCTTAAGGGTGCTTGCTGTTTAGTGCCATCTTTATAATGCTTGGCTGTTGCCTATGGTGCTCCTGGCACTGGCAAGAAGCTAAAAAGTCTCTTTCCAAGTGACTTGGAAGTATTTAGAATATACTGATTCAGGACTATAGCTCACACCCCTGCCTTTTCAGTTTCTTTAGCTACTCTGAAGATGATGGTCACACATTTCTTTCCAGCCCTGTTCAATCTCTAGGTTTTCTAATAGTTCAGAAGGATGAAACAGTCAGTTTTACTTTCTTTTTTTTTAACCAAGGGTATTTTTATATATTTTATGATTTAACTATGGACACTTCTAATATATCCACCATGTATCAGTATTAGTTTATATTGGGTGCTATGGTTTCCTCCCACATCCCAAAGATGTGCCATAGAAGGAATTAGCAGTCCTTCAAATTGCCTTGGGCTGGGACCTTAATAGTTTGTTGATATTTTGTTCACTATGTGCTGGAACTGATGCTGCCCCCTCTCCTCCACAACACTGAATTGCAACAGCTATTGTTTTGTCAGATGTGGTGGTGCTGCGGTAGCATTGTCGCCTCACAGTAAGACGTTGTCCTGTTCGATTCTCAGCTAAAGCGTCTTCTGTGTGGAGACATGCGTGAATGGGCGTACCTTCATTGAAGGTTGTGCGTCAGGGCTGGCAACTCGGCACGTAAAAAAATCTACTGCCAATCGTTAGCGGACCGGAGTTCCGCTGTGGCGACCCCTAACTGGGAAAAGCCGAAAGAAACAACAACACAATAGAGAGCCTGTTCTTTTTCCACAACAAATGCATCTATTTTTTCCCCCATGGCTGAAAGTTGACAGTAACTGTTTAGAACAGTTCATTTCAGATTTTATCTGCAAGATCAAAGAAATGTGTTCAGTTCTAGATTCTTTCTTGTCTTCAAAAAGGTTGGAAAATAGAGACCAGTTCTACATTTGTCCTACTTAAGCATATGCACAAAAACATATAAATGTAGTTTCTACTCCCTGCTGCTTCACAATATCTGGATGACAACATTGTACTTGGAAGATGCCAGCTTAGATGCTCTAATGTGGGGGAAAAAAATACCTAATTTTTCCTGGAAGGCTGACACTTCATTTTGCATCCATGCCATTTGGCATTTCTGCTGTCACAGAGCATAAGTCAGGTGTGTAGTCCAGTGTTTGCTATAAAAAAAAAAAAAGAAAAAGACCACAGGTGCTCTTATTTGGAGAATTATCTCAGGCAGGGACTGTTTTTACAACTGCATGAGAGAACTGCGGTAAGTGATGGAGTCTAAGTAGTAGAGTCAAAAGCAATGCAAATCAATTCAAATGTCAAACTGTGAAACTTGGTCTAAGAACTTTAAAGCATGTTAAAGAACACTCCTGCAAAACTCTTGCTATTTATATACACTGACTGAAATTTCTGTAGAATAGAGTAAGGGGGGTTCTCTAAAGTACCACAATCTGAATCATTTTATTCAGATGACGTCACTGCCACATTAATGATCACACACAGCATTGATCACTAATGTCTCACATTCCTGCTACACACCCATTTTTTTAGTTTTCCATCCAGCTGCCAAGAAGACCAGCCTAAGTAGGATACTCAGTCTGAAAATGTCAGACTTGTAACATATCGGGTAAATGTTTCTGACTTCCACTCTAGATTCCTATTTTTAGAAAGCTTTTCTATATATTTTTTTCCAATGAGTTATCCCATAATCTGTTTTTTATGTAAAAATGATCCTTATGGCTTTGGGATTCATATATTTTGCTATTGTAGTAGATGTTTTTCGTGTTTCACTGTTGCAGTGTTGAAGAAGGAGTGAGAATTCCCTAATCCTCTTTTTGGAGTCAGGGTAATCCTGGCTTTCCCAGCAGAAATGCTCCCTAAGTGTGTGCAAGGTTTCACCAAAAGAAAAATCTTCTGGAGGGGATGCAGAGGGAATGGAGTCCTCAGCATCAGAATCCTGTAGATAAGGGCAAATCCTGGTAATCAGAAGAAATAGAAATTTCAGAATCCTGATCAGAAGAATCAGAAGGAAAATCAGTTCTATGTCTCTTAAAGGGTGAAGGCTGGCTTCCCCTAATTAAGGTAATAAGGTCTTCAGCCATTCTTATCATTTGTTTTTTTAGACATATGGGCCTGACCATGCAGTTTGGACATCGGTTTTCTAGGCGTGGGTCAAGTTTTAGGCCTTGAAGAAGAAGATGGCATCAGTTTGAAATGCAAGTCAGTAGGCCTGAATACACCCTCAGAAGCCGGTGCCTGCACAGCGGCTCCAGACCCATCCAAGGTAGAGACATCCGCAGGTTCCATGGTCGAAGAAGCATCTCGTGGCATACTGGACTCCGAATGGATCTCAGTAGAGCCCTGCGAATCTGAAGTAGCGGGTATCAGGGGCTGCGAAAGCGCCTCACTGAATACCGACAAACTGGTGACTAGCTTAACGGAAGTGTCATCGGCAGCTTTGGACCTATGCGGTCTGTCTCTGTCTTTATCTTTAAGTTTTTTCAGAATGTCGGTAGTCGGATGGCTTACCAAAGCCATTTCTGGATAGTTAAACCGAGTACCAAAATTATTTGCAGCAAATATGAACCGACGACGAATAGTTCGGGGGTTGAATAAGGCACAAAGCCGACAGCAAGGGACATCGTGGTCTGGGCCTAAGCAAGGAATGCAGTACGAATGAAAATCTTTATGAGGTATTTGCTGTCCACAGGTAATACAGTCGTTAACTTTTACTGACATCAGTTTAGAGCAAGAGAAAGGATCCCCAATGGGGTACTTAGCTTTTCTGAAGACTTCGGTTCGGAAACTCAAAAACGAAAATTTCATGAGTCGGCCGACCGGCACTTGCAAACTGCTTCTGCTTCGGGCACCGTGCGGCAAGAAAGACTGATGTAATGGTGTTGGCTGCATGTTTCATACCCCTGACTACCTGACATCATGGAAGAAGAGACAGCATCCGACACAGGGATCCAAGACTTTGATATTCAAACTGGCTAAGAGCTACCTGCAGGCAGATAACCCAAATGTAATGACTGCAACAGTGAATACACTTGAACATCTGCATTTATGGTAAGTGTACACAACTGTACTTTCTAAATACCAAGCTCAATTTTTCTTTCCTTTCTGTAAATGAATTCACAAAAATTTGCAGATATAAATCTCTCAGAAACTTGTGGTTACACCTGCATAACTTTTCATGCTGCATCACTATAATTTTCCTTACTGATGTGAATGAGATAAACCATTACTTCACTTATAAAGAGCCGCAGTCCTCCACAGCATACACAAACATGACTTGATTGATAGTTTCCATGTAGTAAAGCATTTTACATAAACCATGTCAAATCGTGATGCCAATGAAAACAAAAGGAGCAGAATAATAAGTGCAAATATTTTTAAACTGAAGAAGCCTTTGTGTGAGATAAAACTAGTCTGGTTTACTGGTAGTTCCATGGCATGTGGTCCAGGAAACCATTGAGGAGCCTAGCCCAATTTTACCAACTGTCCCAAGCACTGTCTGGTTTACTGACTTGCTCAAGATGGCACGGTAGGCAAATAGAGGCTGAGATAATCAAACACTGTCCTTTAGGAAGCAGCTGATTAACAAGTCCCTGAAGAACAGGATGCAGATGATTAACAGCTCATAGCTTTAATCCTGTTTGCTGACTGTCATGCTGAGTACTTTGGTCTATGAAATAAAATGTGAAGTGTGTTTTGCCCATCTGCTGTGCTGGTACTTCTCTAAAAAGATTTATTGCATTCTGTCCAGTTTTTACCCTTTCAGCCTTTCTGAAGGTGCTGCGTGAAGATGTAGTGGCAGCAAACCTAAGGCTGGAAGGGGTGAAAATGCTCCTCTATCTGGACCACTGGCTGCTTCCTTTTCTGGTTAATTTAATCTCTGCTTTGGAGTCTCTGAAAAGTCTGTTTCAGTCCTTATGGATTGATGTGATCAATCTGGAGCCATTTTAGCAGCTCACATTCTCAGGCTGTAGTCTGCATCAGTCACATGCAAAGCTCATCTGCTCTCAGAAAGAATCCTGACTCTCCAGCATTTGTCTTTACAGATCAGCTAGTCACAAGTTTTGCAGTTGATGGTGGCAGCAGTGACAAGTGGTATCCTTTTCAAAATACTACATGAGCATGGGAGTACAAAAACAGGCACTGTGGGTTCAGGAGTCACAAAAATAACATCCAGTGTGCCTACAGATCATGATATTCAGTATTTGAAAGCCTCATCTGAAATGGTGGTTGCATTTACTCATTCTCACACAAGACAACTAATTACAACAGCTTTCCACTGCATTAGTGGCAGTTACTACATATGCCTCTATCCTAGGTTGATAGGGGTATTGTCCAAGGTGTTTGGTCACATATAGAGGTCAGCTTTCACATCAGTAGTGTGGAGATGAGGGCAGTACTTCTCACACTTCAAGCCTTCCAGGACTTCCTTTCCCAAGGTGTGATAGCCATATATTCTGACAACATGGCAGTAGTTTTGTATATCAGTAATCAGGGAGGAACTCATTCCTTTCCCATATGGTCAGAAGCAGTGAGAGTTTGGTAATGGGCTATGTGGGTCATTATTTTTTTGTTAGCAAGTCACATTCAAGGAGATAATAGTTTAGCAGTGAGCAGCCACTGCCTTCTGATTAGTCCCTCAATCCCTTGGTAGTGTAGAAGCTATTTCATCACTGAGGAAGCTTTGCTGTGATCTGTTTGCTTCTCCAACCATAAGTAAGTGCAGTAACTTCTATTTTATCATCCTTTCACTGAGGAAACATCCGAGGGATGCTGTCATCCAAGAATGCCCCCTGGAATCTTAAGTGCTTTTCCTCTATTTCCTGTGATGGTGAAGTTCATCCAGAAAGTGAAATATTACACATCCAAAGTTATCCTGCTAGATTCATTTTGATCTTGGCAACATTACTTCCTTTTGTTCATGTTTCTTCTCTTGAAGAACTCTCTCCATCTATGGCTCTTCAGGAACCCTCTTTCACAGACATCTGGAAAATCCTAGGTAGATCTCTGCTCTCCACAGCTAACAGCATGGTTTCTCCAGTTCCACTGATGGACAGTAATTCTGCCTTTCCATCCAGGACAATTCCGATGTTTGTATCATCTCAAGTGCCCATCACTAGAAAAAGGTACAAAAGCAAGTGGATCTATTTTTATATTTGAGCCTCCTCTGGAGATCATGACCATTTTACAACTTGTCTACCTTCTCTCTTTAGCCTACCTTTCACAGATTTTTGACCTTACTTATCTATTAAGGTTCCTTTAGCCTCTATATGCAACCTCCATCAAGGTTCACATTCAATGTTGTCAGCTTCCTTTAAGGTATTCAGTGCTTTTTAGAAGAGTACCTTCTTTTAAGATCATCTATAAGGGATCCCCGTCTTCCATGTGATCTCTATTTTGTGCTGAAGAAACTTGCTCTCCACCCATCAGAGATGGTGTCTTCTGCAAAACTGAAGATGTTATGTAGTCCTATCTCGCCTGCATTCTTCACTTGTGGGTTCGGAGCCGAATGTCGGCTCCGACTCACCCTATTTACTAGCTCGAAAGTCTTTGATTGGCTGGGCTAAGATGGTATCCCACAATACACTGCTCCACATCCCCAAATCTCATTTGCCGCTTGTAGAGCTCGGAAGTGGTCTCGACTTGGCTGTGGCTAAGTATTGCAAAAAAAAACAAAACTCTTTCTTGTGAAGATTTTTGGCTACTTGTGTGTATTCAGATAGAGTTGTTATTAGTGTTGTTGCTGCATTACTTTTTGTAGGGTTGTGAGTGTGTTTGTGTGTGGTATCCCTTACTCTCTCAGGCTAGGCCCATTTAAGTTCGAGGACCTAGTCCTCCTCGTGGTGTTTGTCTGGCTGTCTTTAGGTGCGTCTCTCTTATTTTAAGTTGAGAACCGTTTTATGTAGAGGTTCTCCCCTGTGCCCTGGTTGTGTTTTTACGTGTTCACTGGTTTCTGTGTCAGCGGTTTCCCGCCTTTTGTCAGTAGCGGCTGCTACAATTGTTGGCTTGGCATGTCTAAGGAACAAAAAGAGCATAAGCCCTCGGGCTTTAAGCAGTGTACAAAGTGTGCCTATAAAATGTCTATCACATACGGACATTCAGTCTGTGTTTACTGTCTTGGAGCCATCCACCTTCAGGAGTTGTGCAGTTTCTGCCACGCCTTTAGTCCTCGGGTGCTCCAAGAGAGGAAAAACAAATTGATCGTAAAGGGACTGCTAAAACCATCCTTTGAGGAGGATTTAGGTTCAGCTCCCAGTCTAAGTCTAAATCCTCCAAATCCAAGAAGAGGTCTCCGGCTCCATCTATTGTTTCGGAGCCACCTTGTAAAATTACCATTGTCAAATCTGCTTCCTCGGCTCCACTGACATCGGGGCCACAGGAGGTAGCTGTGTCGACTGAGTCTGCGTCCGCTCCGATAATTTTGGAACCAATTCGGAGCCGGTCGCCAAGTTTGAGGCAAGCTTCTCCAGATAGGAGGTCTAGGTCTCCATCCATTTCCTCCAAATCCTCCAGGCTTTCCGATTTGGATGTAGCTAGGGTGGTGCAGAGGCTCCTACAGTCACCGGTGTTGGCCAAACTTTTCTCGGCTCTGACCCAGTCGGCTCCGGAGCCAGCTCTGTTAGTTGTACCTGCTATTCCTCCTCCGAGCGCATCCTTGTCATCGGAGCCAGTAAGTTCCGCTCTAAGGGACGTTCCTGCACCGGCGCCAATCCCCCAGCAGGGTTTATTGGTGCCCACATTGGCTCCGACCTTGTCGGTTCCGTCCACAGGGTTCCAGACTCAGGTCTCCTCGGTCCGGCCTGAGGGGGATGTCTTGGAACACCCTTCGGTTCCGAGCCTCCCCCTTGGTGCCTCAGCTGCGGGGACACCGGTCCCAATCATGGCCTTGGAAGGTGGTCGGTCCTCCGATTTGGGAGGTCCCGCCTTCGAGGCTATGCGGAGCATGCTGGCTAGGTCAGCTACTTCTCTCAGATCAGTTCTTCTGTCCACCACAACACCGGCGAGAGCTTCTGACACCCACCTATCCTTGGATAGCAGAGCGCAGGGGCCTAAGGATACCCCCATGAGTGGTCCCCTTCTTTCTGAGGGGACCTCAGAGCCTGTACCTAAGGAACCCCCCAGAAAGAAATCTTGCAAGAGGAAGCACATAGACTCCCAGGACGAGTCTCTCACTTCCGATACTGACCTCGAGGAATCAGAGGGGTCCCCTAGGTCTTCCTCTGAGGACGTTTCATTCTCCAATATACTGGAGATCTTGAAACAAAGAGGAGACTGGCCCTCCAAACCCCCCCCCCCGAGGAGGAGTCAGTATTCCTTAAGGCCTCTGGTGCTCAGCCCTCCGCCCTCTGCCTCCTGGGTGTCTCCACCCTTCGATGAGCTCCTGGACCTTATTTGTCGGAGGGTGTGGGAGACTCCTGACTCCGTGGAGCCTGTTCCTCAACACCCCAACAAATTTTTGTCTGCTCCCCAAGGGAAAGAATTTTTGACGAAGGGAGTCCCGGTAGATGCTATGGTGGTGGCGGCTGCCACACAGAAGGAAGTTGCTGAGTCTTCCTCTTTGGTCCATCCTCCTAACAAGGAGTCTAGGACTATGGATCGGTACGGGAAGCGTACACTGTCTTCAGCGACCTTTACCTTGCGGTCGCTAAATTATTTATCTCATTTCACGCGGCTCCAGAGAGCTCTCCTTAAGGAGTTAGGAGATACTCTAACAGGTAACATGCCTGAGGCAGTGGCTCAGACTGTCAACGCTCAGATCTCTACCCTCAACTCAATTGCTGACTCGTCCATGTGACTGATTTCATATGCGGCCGAGGGAGCTAGTAGGGTGGCTAGTTCAGGGGTGGCCCTCAGGAGGCAAGCCTGGCTACGCCTGTGTCACTTTGCGTAGGCCTTTAAGTCTTCCTTTACTGATGCCCCCCTCGATGGTTTCTCCTTGTTCAGGACCAAAGTGAAAAACACACTCACCAGGTGTGAGCAAGAGGGAAAGACCTTGTCTGCCATGGGAGTCCGTTTTTCCCTCCCATCTAGACCTTATTCCAAGGCTCAGCAAGGGGGAAAGATGTGGTTCAAAAAATCTCAAAGGTCATTTCCTACCGCACAGGGTGAGACCCCCCTGAGGCAGGAGAGGGGGGTCGTATTCAGGGAGACGTCACCCCAGAGGCAGAGGGGGCCCCCGCAATTCTGGGGACCGTGATTCCTTTTGCGGTTCCCCATACTCTCATTCCTGAGGGTGTGCCCGGCTGTGCTTCTCCGGAGCCAGTCGGGGGTCGAATTTCCCGGTATCCGGAAGCCTGGGTCAACATCACCCAGGACAGATGGGTATTAGGGATAATCGCCAGAGGTTACACCATCCCTTTTCACTCCACACCCCCCCATCAAAAGGATCCCAAACATTCCACCCAGTCAAAGGGGTCATGCAGCAACAGAGGTTTCTCAGCTGCTAGAAAAAGGAGTCATCCAACCAGTCCCCCCAGACCAAATCGGATTAGGGACTTACTCTAGATTCTTTTTGGTGCCAAAAAGAACGGGGGACCTGAGACCCATTTTGGATCTCAGCCGACTCAATCATTACGTACACAAGTCCAAATTCCGGATGGTCACGCTACAATCGATTCTCACACTATTGGGAAAGGAAGTATGGATGTGGTCCATCGACCTGAAGGATGCTTATTACCACATCAAAATGGACAGAGCATCCAGATGTCATCTACGCTTCCGGCTGGGAGCCAGGCACTTTCAGTTTTGAGCCCTGCCCTTTGGTCTCACCACAGCCCCCAAGGTGTTCACCAAGTGCATGGCAGTGGTGATGGCTCACTTGAGACATCAAGGATTCCAGGTGTTTCCTTACCTGGATGACTGGCTCCTATCCGCCCCCACCAAGCATCTACTTCTTCAAAACAGAGATACGGCTATCGATCTTTGTCACCAGTTAGGCATCACAATAAACTGGAAAAAATCTGCCTTGTTACCCTCACAACGTGTCTCATTTATAGGAGCAGAGTTGGACACTATTCAATTGAGAGCATTCCTACCTATGGAGAAGATCACAGGGTTGCAACAACAGATCTGAAGTAGTTACTTCATTTGTTCTGCAACCTGTGGGTCTCGGATCCGACCGGCAGCTTTCCAAGCTTCAAGATCCAAGCTCCTAGCTCCTCCCCTCTACCCTCTACCCACAATCCCCTGTCACCACCACACTACCTCAGATCGATTTTGCCGCGGCTTGAATCACAAGCATCTTGAGAAGAGCTCCTGAGCTTAGTAGCAGGGAAGTGAATTTTTTTTCAAGAAATTTTCTTAAAACTTTAACAAGTTAAAAAGAAGAGTGTTGAGAGTGTTTCTCTGCCCTCTTTTATTTTCGGGCTTGCGTTTTTATTCAGTTAACCCTCCCCTAGGTGTTTGGGCGTGTGAGTGTGTGTGTCAGGAAAATGGCCGAAGGCCATAAAGCTATTTTTTCAAAGTGCACTGGGTGTGGCCATAAGCTTTCCCCAGCTGATGGCCACACTCAGTGTGTTATATGCCTGGGGGTTGCCCATTTGTCTTCAGACTGCCAGGTTTGCGCAGCCTTCAACCCCCGGGCTGTGAGGGACAGGAGGAACAGGCTTATTCTGGCGGGATTGCTTCCCCCGGAGGAGGCCTCTTCCTCCTCTCCCTCCAAGGTGCAGGCTGCCCAGGTAGCTTCAGCACCCCTGATTCCCTCGACTCAGGCTGGGACACAACCTCCCACTACTGCCTTGAGTACGAGGGAAGTTCAGTCTTCTCCTTCTAGGGAAAAGCACAGGGAGAAGCACAGACACAAGAGGTTCTAGGGAAAAGCACAGGGAGAAGCACAGACACAAGAGGCGAGCCGAGCCTCATCCCTCGGCTCCGCCTTCGAAGACTGTTAAATCACCTCCAAGGGTGTCCGGACCTTCTCCTTCTCGGCTCCGATCTCCTTCCTTCTCGCTGGAGCTGGAGGAGGAGCTCCTATCACTCTCGAGGTCGTGGAGGCGGCCTTCCAGGCCCGCCTCTACGACCTTCTCTAGATCTACTTGGTCTCTCTCCGACGCCGATATGGACAGGATGATGCGTCGGTTTTTGCAGACCCAAATGCAGATGGGGGTGCTCCTGCCTCCCCCTCCACAGGGGGGGAGTGCAGCTTCAATATTTGCCCCGATTTCTCCTTCTTCAACCTGGATACGGGTTTTGGAGTCTTCGGATCCAGGCCCTTTTGGAGCTGGGGTTTTGTCGGCGCCGGTGGCCCAAGTCTTCTCGATGCCGACCATACCCTCGAGTATCTTGGATCCGAGCTCTCGGGGCCGTGGGCCGGGCGTCGGATCCGTGGGAGTGGGTGCATCTTCGGCGCCGCCTATGTCGGAGAGCACCTCCCTTTCGGATCCGATGGCTTCGGCTCCGACCCCGATCCCTATATCGGAGCCGAGGAGACTGCTCTCGGGGCCGGAAGAGAGTAGTTCTCCCTCGGCGTTCGAGGTAGTGGAGAGGGTACTGTCGAGGTCTTCCATGTCCCCGACTCGGGCTTTGGATCCTTCCACTCCCTCACTGCATACGGGTCTATCTTCCATCATCCTTCCATCGGGACAGCCTGCTCAGACCCTCCAGTTGGTTCCCTCGGAGGAACAAGAGACCGTTGACGAGCCCTCTTCTGATAGTCCCACAGAGGAGGTGCCTCATAAATGGACGTGTAAAAGGAGGCACATGGACTCCCCCGAGTCCGTCACCACAGATACGGACTTAGAGGAAAGGGAAGGTTCCCCAAGGTCACCCCCCGAGGATGTCTCCTTTGGAGACATCATGGAAATGTTGCGTATTAGGGGGGGGTGGTCTGCCCAAAAACCTTCCTCGGATGAGTCCGTATTTCTGGAGGCGTTTGAAGCGGGCCCATCTACCTCCTGGGTGTCCCCACCGGCAGATCCCCTGGTAGATCTCCTGACTACCAGGGCTTGGCAGGAACCCGACACCGTGGAGCCTATCCCACGCCAGCCGGATAAAATCCTTAGCCCCCCTTCAGATAGACAGGCTTGGGCCAAAGGGTCTCCAGTTGATGCCATGATGGTGGCTGCTGCCACCAAGAGAGAACTCTCCCAGGAGAGCTCCACGGTCCACCCGCTGGACAAGGAGTCCCGGGCGCTGGACCGTATAGGGAAGTGGACCTTTGCTTCAGCAACCTTCTCTGTGAGGGCGCTGAATTATATGGCGCATGTCATCAGGCTGCAACGGGATTTGATCAAGGAATACACTGCAGCCCCACCAGAGTCCATGTCGGTCGAGGACAAAACCGTGTTCTCGACTTGTATGGCCACTCTCAAGTCCATTTCAAATACATCCATGCGGCTACTGTCTTATGCTACGGAGGGAGCCACAAGGGCCAGTGGGGCAGGTGTTGTCTTGAGACGCCACGCCTGGCTCCGCCTTTGTAATTTCGCAGAACCTTTCAAGGCATCCTTTGCAAACGCACCCTTTGACGGCTCTTCGCTTTTTGGCAAGACCGTACGTGATACACTAGTCCAAAGCGAGAAGGACGGGAAGACGCTGTCTACCGTCAGAGTCCGCTTCTCTAGCCCCCAACATTCCTTCTCAAGGAATCAGAGGGGGCAAAAGAAGCTGTGGTTCCGCAAGTCTCAGCAATCCTATCCAGCTTCGGACTCCACGCCCTCCAGAGGCAGAGGAGGGCAGTGTTGACGCCGGCCCAGAGGCAGAGGGGGACCACGTAACTTCGGGTCTAAGGAGCCTTTCTCCGAGAGACCCGCGCAGTAGCCCTGAGGGCTTACCCAACTGTCCAGCTCTGGAGGCAGTCAGGGGGCATTTAACGAAGCACCTGTCAATGTGGGAGTCCATCACAAATGATTGATGGGTGCTCCGAATTATATCCAGAGGCTACAAAATTCCCTTCCTATTTCGTCCTCCCTCAGGTGGTCGCCTCCCCGATGTCCCATCCAATCAAAGAGAGGCGACGACCGTAGAGATTTCAAATTTGTTAGAAAATAGCAATCCAGCGGGTCCCCCAGACCAATCCGGATCGGGCTACTACTCAAGGTTCTTTTTAGTGCCAAAAAAGACGGGGGACCTCAGGTCCATTCTAGACTTGTCCGCCCTGAACATGTTTCTCCCCAAAGAAAAGTTCTGGATGGTCACTCTACAATCTATTCTCCCCTTAATGCAGGAGAATGACTGGATGTGCTCTATAGATCTCAAGGATGCGTACTACCACATTCTAATGGACAGACGGTCCAAGAGGTTCCTCCGCTTCCAGCTAGGGGCCAGTCATTACCAGTTCAGGGTCCTTCCGTTCGGACTCACCTCAGCCCCCAGGGTGTTCACCAAAGTCATGGCAGTGGTTGTGGCCCACCTGAGGCTTCAGGGCATAAGGGTCTTTCCGTACCTAGATGACTGGCTCCTCACAGCAACCAACAGGCATCAACTTTGTACCGCGAGGGACTATGTTCTGTCTCTTGACGACAGCTTGGGCATTTCAGTCAACATACCAAAGTCTTTTCTTCATCCTGTGCAAGCATTAGATTTCATAGGAGCCAGGCTAGATTCCCGATCTTCTCGGGCCTTCTTGACCTCGGACAGGCTGTCCAGCCTCTCACTCCAAGTTTTGGCTCTTCTTCGCACCAAAGCTCTGCCGGCGGAGTTAGTCCTGAGAGCACTAGGCTTGATGGCAGCGGCTATCGGCCTCTCTCTCCATGCTCGTCTAAGGATGCGTATATTACAGTGGACACTCCAAGTTCAATGGTCACTGTTACTCCACCCATTGAACACTCCCATCCCCCTGAGCAGGGTTTGCAGGGAATCCCTCCTTTGGTGGCTTCACTCCCCAGAACTCAGGCAAGGGAGACCCTTTGTGATTCCCCCCCCCAGGCCACGTTAACCACGGATGCTTCTCGCCTAGGGTGGGGGGGGGCATTGTTTGGGCAGAAACGTCCAAGGTACGTGGACCTTGTCGGAGACCGCCTTGCACATAAATGTTCTGGAGATGAGGGCGGTGCTTCTAGCGTTGCAGGCTCTCCAAGACCTTCTACCTCTAGGAACGATTGCAATACAGACGGACAATATGTCAGTGGTCTGTTATATAAACAAACAAGGGGGAACCAGATCCTACCCTCTTTGTCGAGAAGCCATGAGAGTTTGGGAATGGGCGATATCCACCAACCGCTTTCTGATAGCAACGCACATTCCGGGACGATCCAACATTCTGGCGGACAAATTGAGTCGAGTAATTCTCAGTCCTTACGAGTGGTCTCTCAATCCGAAAGTTGCGAAGGAAATTTTCCACAAGTGGGGTTGGCCTTGCTGTGATCTTTTTGCTACCCCCCAAAACACAAAATGCAGCGAGTTCTTCGCAATTCTTCCCCTAGAAGGGGAGAGTCCCAGAGACGCTCTGATTCATGCTTGGCCTCTCAGTCTACTCTATGCTTACCCCCCGCTTCCGCTCATGGCGAAGTTCATTCAGAAAGCCGCACGGTTGGGGAGCAAAATTATCCTCATAGCCCCATTCTGGCCTCATCAAATCTGGTTTCCATACCTGCAGTCTCACAGTCTCTCCCCCCTTTAATCCTGGATCCCATTCCAGATCTAATATCGCACCCAACGGGGTGCCCAACACCGAACCTGGTAAACCTCAAGCTCGCGGCTTGGTTGATCCAGTTCCACTAATGGCAAGGACTCCCGGTATCTCATCACCAGTGAAAACTATTCTGGTAGCGGCTCATAAACCGTCCACCAGGAAAATAATAGCAAGTGGAAACGATTTTCTATCTGGGCTAACAGCCAAGGTCTCAACCCTTTTACTGTTCTGATTCCTACAGTCTTGGATTTTTTGTCCATGATTTTTGAACAAGGGGCCAGTGCATCAACGGTAAAAGTACAGTTGGCAGCTATATCCCATTTTCATGTGGGAGACGGATTAGGATCTCTAGCGTCTACAAAATTGTGTAAGACATTCTTGCATGGCGTTTTCCTTCTCAAGCCACTGGTGAAATCTGTGACTCCCCCTTGGGACTTAACCTTTGTTCTGCAAGCCTTAACGAAACCTCCTTTTGAACCTGCAGCTTCTGTATCCCTTAATTTTCTGTCCTGGAAAACAGCATTCTTGGTAGCCATAACTTCTGCTAAAAGGGTTTCAGAGCTCCAAGCTTTGTGCATGAAACCTCCCTATCTTATTTTCCACAATGACAGAGTGTCTCTCAGGACTAACCCATCTTTTTTTACCAAAAGTGGCATCTGTGGCAAATATCAATCAGACTATCAATCTGCCAGTGTTTTTCAAAAATTTTCAAAATAAGGGAGAATACATGTTGCATACACTAGATGTACATAGACAGTTGCGTTTTTACCTGCATAGGACCAAAGACGCTCTTAAGGCTGATCAACTGTTTGTGTCATTCACTCCTTCATCCATGGGAAAACCTATATCCAAAGTGATACTGGCTAATTGGATTTGTCAATGTATTTCTCAGGCTTATAAGGCATCGGGCAAAACAACCCCATTTAAAATCCGTGCACATTCCACAAGGTCCATCGCAACTTCTGCAGCCTTCTGGTCCAGGATGCCGTTGGACGACATATGTTCAGCAGCCACTTGGTCTTCTGCTCATACATTTATTTCTCATTATAAGCTGGACATGATATCTAGAAGCAGGGCATCCTTTGGCTCCACGGTGCTTCGGAATATCCTTCCATAGACCACCCAGGTTTCTTTGTTTAGGTAGCTGGGGACTCTGTCCCACAGGTTGCAGAACAAATGAAGTAACTACTTCAGATTTAGAAGTTATGTACTCACCATAACGTTCCATCTGAGTAGGTACTTCATTTGTCTGCAACCATCCCCCTAACCTGTATCGGGTTTCTAGGATCTTTTATGATTCTTGAGAATATCTGAACCTGTTTATTACAGGTTTTTTTCAGTTGATACAGCAAAACCGATCTGAGGTAGTGTGGTGGTGACATAGGATTGTGGGTAGAAGGGAGGAGCTAGGAGCTCGGATCTTGAAGCTTGGAAAGCTGCCGGTCAGATCCGAGGTCGGATCCGAGACCCACAGGTTGCAGACAAATGAAGTACCTACTCAGATGGAACGTTATGGTGAGTACATAACTTCTAAGTTCCGATGATGATGTCTCTGACACGTGTGAGGGCAAGACTAGTTCTTCAGTTACTGGGGACAATGGCGTCCACTATCATGATGGTCCCGTTAGTGAGGTTACATATGAGGATCCTACAGTGGCTCCTATTCGCCCAATGGTCCTTCCAAACACTACCGCTATCCCATCCTATCTTAATCACAGGCAAATGCAAGCAGGACCTCAGTTGGTGGCTATGCACCAACAACTTAGACGTAGGGAAACCCTTTGTTCCACCCACCCCGGTAGCCATAGTGACCACGGATGCCTCCAGGATAGGGTGAGGGGGTTATTATCTTGGCAGGATGGTCCAAGGCATGTGGCAGGAGCACGAGATAGACTTACACATACATGTCCTGGAGATGAGGGCAGTGCTCCTAGTGTTGCAGGCACTTCAGGATGTCCTCCCTCTAGGGACTATTGCGATACACTCAGACAACATGTCAGTAGTGTGGTATCTCAACAAACAAGGATGAACCAGATTGTACCCACTATGCAGGGAGGCCATGAGAGTGTGGAATTGGGCGATAGCTTCCCAACGAGCCTTGGTGGCAACGTACATCCCGGGGAAAACCAATCTGATTGCAGACAGGCTAAGCAGGGTGATCCTCATGCCTTACGAGTGGTCCCTGAACCGCTGGGTGGCGGACAGTATATTCAGCAAATGGGGTCAGCCTTGCTGCGATCTGTTTGCCAGCCCCCTCAATGCGAAATGCAGCAACTACTTCTCGCTGATCCCCCCACAGGGGGAATCTCCAAGGGATGCTCTTGTGTACAATTGGCCCTCGGACTTGCTGTATGTTTTCCCTCCATTTCCCCTTATCTCGAGGGTGATTCAGAAAGCGCTATCCTTGGGAAGCAGATTGATTCTGATCACGCCACACTGGCCTCGACAAGTATGGTTCCCCTTCCTTCAACCTTACATCATGGATGCTCCTTGGACTCTGGACCCTTGTCCAGACTTGCTGACACATATGTCAGGACAGCTCCACTCCTCCCTGGAGACCCTCCGGCTGACCGCCTGGTTACTCCACTTCCATCCGTAGTCAGGTGTCATGATTTTTCTCCAGACGTGGTCCATATTCTTTCATTCTCTCATAAGCCGTCCACTAGGAAGATCTACTCTAGCAAGTGGAAAAGGTTTTTGATATGGGCCCAGTCCAAAGGTATTGACCCCTACACAGCCCCCATTGACTCTGTGTTGGAATTTTTGTCTCATTTATTCTACCAAGGGTCTGCCTCAGCCACCATCAGAGTTCAGCTGGCGGCTATTTCAAATTATCATGTGGCTTATGAACCTAGCTTAATGGCACACAGGCTGTGTAGAGCATTCCTGAAAGGCACTCTTCTCCTTCGTCCCCCTGTATATCTCAACCTGTTATGCCCTGGGACCTCAATTTTGTTCTGCAGGCCCTCACTCTCCCACCCTTTGAGCCCACGGCTTCCTGCAATTTAAAATTTCTTACCTGGAAATCTGCCTTTTTGATAGCGATCACATCAGCTAGATGAGTATCAGAACTCCAGGCCCTATCAGTCAAGCCCCCATATTTGGTATTCCATAAAGATAGTCTCTCTCTCAGACCAAATCTGTCTGTTCTTCCCAAAGTGGCTTCCTTATCTAATATTAATCAGTCCATTGAGCTGCCAGTCTTCTTCCCCAACTTCTCCAATAAGGCAGAGTGCCAGTTTCATCTGTTGGATGTTCATAGGCAACTACGCTTTTATCTACACAGGACTAAAGATTGGCGGAAGTCAGACCAGCTCTTCGTTTCATTCTCAGAGAATCCCTTGGGGTCTGCGGTTTCCAAGGTCACTATCTCTAGGTGGATAGCTGGTTGCATCTCCTTTATTTATCAGGCAGGGGGAAAGAGCCTGCCTTTTCCAGTCAGAGCACACTCTACCAGAGCAGTTTCCACTTCCACAGCCTTTCAGGCTAGGTTATCGATGGATGATATATGTGCTACTGCAACATGGGCTTCTCCTCACACGTTTGTTTCCCATTACAAATTGGATGTGGTGTCCAGGGGCAGATCATCTTTTGGCTCCACAGTGCTCAGGAGTATTTTCCATTGAGCCACCCAGGATGTAGGTGCTAGGGACGCTGTCCCACAAGTGAAGAATGTAGGCAAGATAGGACATCAGTTAGTTATGTACTCACCATAACGTTAGATGTATGTAGTCCATCTCGCCTCACATTCTTCATTACCCCCCCACCGTCCCTCACGCTTGGAGGATTTGGAAGATCTCCTTGTACTTCTGATGTTACAGAGTCCCTTTGGATAATTTGTTGGACCTCGTTGTTATGGGTGTGTGTGTTTGGGCGATGGATACGATACTTCTGTTGGCAGCAAACTAGATCTGGGGATGTGGAGCAGTGTATTGTGGGATACCATCTTAGCCCAGCCAATCAAAGACTTTCGAGCTAGTAAATAGGCTGAGTTGGAGCCGACATTCGGCTCCAAACCCACAAGTGAAGAATGTGAGGCGAGATGGACTACATACATCTAACGTTATGGTGAGTACATAACTAACTGATCTTATCCTGGAAACTACTTTTTGTGACTATCACTTCAACCATAGGAATTTTTGAGTAGCAAGCTCTGTTAGTACATCCTCCTTGTGTAATCTTTCATAAGGCGATTTCCCTTGCATATAATCCTTTCTTTATGCCTAAGGTAGCTACTGAATCCGTTTTCAGTTTTTCTATATATTAACCAGTCATCTTTCTTAACTACTCTTAACAGAGGAGAATACCTTTTGCATTCTATGGATGTATGTAGATAACTCAGATTCTATGTGGATGAAACCAAATCCATTAGAAAAGATCCTCAGTTATCCATATCCTTTTCTATAAAGAAGCTTGGATATTAACTATCCAAAGTGACATTAGCTAAGTGGTTGACTGCCTGCATTAAATTTTGTTATGAAAAGTTACAATAAGCTTTTGCCCTCTAGGTATGCAGCACATTCTGCTAGAGGGCAAAGAGTGGTTACTTCCCAAGTCTTCCCTTCTATGATATTTGTGCAGCAACTTTCTTGACTTCACTAAATACTTTTTCAACACAAAGTGATCAACTGGTGTTCAAGTCTAGTTATTTCTTTATGGGCAGAGTAATTAGAGGTATGTGGCCATGGGAGAGACCACCCAGAAAGATTAGCCTGGGACTCTGTCTTACTGTTAACAGGTAGACCTCCTAATAACAGATGTACAAGTTATATACATGCCATAATCCATAATGATAGACCTGGATGATTAAGACCATCTTCGTTAATATATCCACCATCCTTCCCATTCCTCTTTGCTGTCTTAATCTAAAGGGTTATGTTTGTTTTTTCAACGTAATGTAGTACAATAAACATCTGGACAGGAAGGCCCCAAGCACTGCATTCTGGATAAATGGGAGATGAGTATTAGACTGGGAAAATTTCTGCAAATAATTATTAGCCCTGCTGGTAATGAGAATGGACCTGTCACCCAGATCTATTATTATAATAAGTATGTGACTTTCATTTCTCATCAACAAAATTATAAATGCAGTAAAATATCTGTAAGAAAAAGAGTTATGGATTATCACAGTAGAAGTGTTTGCTAAATAAGTTAAGATGAGGTTCAGTGGCATATTAGCCATAACAGTGTAAGACAAAGTACTAACACAGCAGGGACCCTAGGAATGTTCTTGCATACACTGGTGCAGTGGATAGTGTTGTTGCTTCACAGCAAAAGGTTCTCCAGTTTAATTCTTAGCTGAGGTGACTTCTGTGTGGATTCTGTATATCCTCCCTGTGTTTGTGTACATTTTCTCCTGTTGCTCTGGTTTCCTCCCACATCCCACAGACACGTAGTATGTGGATTGTGGACTGTGTGCTCTAAATTGGACAGAAGTATGATTTTGTGTGTGCGTGTGTGTGTGTGTGTGTGTGTGTGTGAATATGTGTGGGTTGTATGAATGAATGACCACAGCAGGACTAGTTAACTGGTGGTATGAACATTGGCTCTAGGGAATGGTCCCTGTTGATGTGAGACCCCCAACCTCCTGTACAAAATTGTAAAAAGGGGTTTTATGCACTGCAATTACATACTTTTCCAGACAGACTATATGCTGTGGTAGGGGTAGATATTGCATAAGTTCACACTTTGAATGCTCCCAATCATGTTAGTCAGTGTTACTTGTAGGACTTTCAGCTGGCAGTGAGTTTGATATTCCAAGCTTCCTGATGTCATGGACAGAGTACTAGAATAGTGAGTGTGATAACCCAAGCTTCCTCACGTCATGGGCAGAGTACTAGAATAGTGAGTGTGATATCCTAAGCTTCCTGATGTCATGGACAGAGTACTAGAATAGTGAGTGTGATAACCCAAGCTTCCTCACGTCATGGGCAGAGTACTAGAATAGTGAGTGTGATAACCCAAGCTTCCTGATGTCATGGACAGAGTACTAGAATAGTGAGTCTGATATTCCAAGCTTCCTCACGTCATGGGCAGAGTACTAGAATAGTGAGTGTGATAACCCAAGCTTCCTGATGTCATGGACAGAGTACTAGAATAGTGAGTCTGATATTCCAAGCTTCCTCACGTCATGGGCAGAGTACTAGAATAGTGAGTGTGATATCCTAAGCTTCCTGATGTCATGGACAGAGTACTAGAATAGTGAGTGTGATAACCCAAGCTTCCTCACGTCATGGGCAGAGTACTAGAATAGTGAGTGTGATATCCTAAGCTTCCTGATGTCATGGACAGAGTACTAGAATAGTGAGTGTGATAACCCAAGCTTCCTCACGTCATGGGCAGAGTACTAGAATAGTGAGTGTGATACCCTAAGCTTCCTGATGTCATGGACAGAGTACTAGAATAGTGAGTCTGATATTCCAAGCTTCCTCACGTCATGGGCAGAGTACTAGAATAGTGAGTGTGATATCCTAAGCTTCCTGATGTCATGGACAGAGTACTAGAATAGTGAGTGTGATAACCCAAGCTTCCTCACGTCATGGGCAGAGTACTAGAATAGTGAGTGTGATATCCTAAGCTTCCTGATGTCATGGACAGAGTACTAGAATAGTGAGTGTGATAACCCAAGCTTCCTGATGTCATGGACAGAGTACTAGAAGAGTTGCTCAAGCTTCCTGATGTCATGAACAGAGTACTAGAATAAGTGTGATAGCCCAACTTTCCTGATATGAACAGAATACTGTGATAGTGAGTGTGATGTCCCAAGCTTCTTGATGTTAGGGCTGAATGCTAGGACAGTAAACATGATGTGCCAACCTTTCCAATGCTAGGATAGTGAACATAATGTGCCAAACTTCCTGATGCCAGGGGCACAGTACCAGGAGTGAGCGATCCTGGATAGTAATTGAAAGTCTATAGCTACGTAGGTAAACACTGCTGTTGTTCATACTCTACAGCAAAACTACTCAGAGATCACTCAGAGCTGAATTGTAAGTGTACTGTAAAGCAACTGCTGTTATTGTGAAGAGGTGGCTGAATAAAATGGTATAAATATTGAGGTAGACATGAAGTAATCTAACCCCTTCCTTTATTGACACCAGTTTTGTTCCATGGAGAAAAAAGTAAGACAAATTCAGAAATGGTGTCAATATTTTATTGCTAGCATTACGGAAATTGGTTGCAGTAACAATTTTTTGTCATTGCTGCTGGTATTTACCATGGTGTATTAACAAAGATAGAAATGCAGTTTACTTGCATTACATTGACTCACTCTACTATTATGCTTTGTTGAGTTTTAATTATAGGTTCATAGGTGTTTACTAGGCTAATGACCACAAGGGCCTTTTTAAGCCTAGCCATGAATCTCAAATCTTTGACAAGTTCTGATACGCTTGATAAGTGGAAGCATGGGCCTGAGAGATGAACCATTTACAGGTTACCTGTGTCCATTAGAGACATAGGTGCCAAACCAGGGATGAGTTTCCTGTTTCCTATCCAGTTGTCCAAGTTGCACTTGAATTGGGTTAGGTAGGAACTCTGCTTTACATGGATGGGGGAGCCTGTTCCATAGACGGGGTTGTCTCTAGGATACATACCTCTCTCTCCAGCAGGTCCTATTTATATCACAGGCAAGGTTTAAGTCTTTAGAATAGGTAATTCTGGTGATGTTTGTTTTATGGATATGCAGGAGGTCCATCAGAGTGGGGTCTGACAATGCCCTGTATGCCAGGCATAGATCTCCTCTCAAAAGCCTGTAGAAGACAGGCTACAGGGATAGTGCCTTGAGGCAGTCCACATTTTACTTGTGCCCTGTATTCTTTTAGTGAGAAACCTCTGAAGATGTTCCAGTTGTTGGATATGCCTGGTTAGGTACATACCAAAGGGGGCATTGTACTCAATGAAAGGTCTGATGAATGCCGAATACAGTAGAACAATGACTTCCTTGGACTTAGATGCCATATAGAGATGGGAGGTTGGCATAATGGTTAACGTTTGTGTTTACCTTACAGACGCAAGGTGCAATGTTTGATTCTCACTTGGGCTAATTGGCTAGGCTTAAAATGGTCCACAAGGGCAGTTAGCCTAGTACTAATCTATGAACCTATACCTTTGTTTATAAGTTGTGCAACATAGAATGATTTCCTCACCACTGTACACACATGATGGTCAAAGGATAAATTGCTATCTATGTGCGTCCCCAAGTCCCTGACTACTGGGTCAACTCTAAGGGGTGTGTAGTCAATATGATAGTTACCAGGGATGGATGACTTCCCAAAGGATACTATTATGCATTTCTTGGCATTTAGTTTTAGTCCATGGCTCTGACACCAGCTGTTTGTTTGTGTCAGCCACTCAAGGAGAACGTTTGTGTCAGTGTGAGATTCAATGACAGCTCCTAATTTGCAATCATCTGCAAATTTAGTCACCCAAAGACCACTGACATTGACCTTGACTTCTGAGAAGTAAATGCCAAAAAAGAGCGGTCCGAGGACTAATCCCTGAGGGACTCCACTTGTGACTGGCCTCTTTGTAGAGATGGACTCCCCAGTTCTAACTTCTGGGTCCGGTCTTTGAGCCAGTTAACTATCCACCGGGTGACATATGGGTTTGTTCTTAACCTCCTGAGTTTGTCAATAATGCCCAAGTGTGGTATTGTGTCAAATGCCTTGGCCAGGTCAAGGTAGGCAATGTGAAAGATTTTGCCCTTATCCACTGCTTTGTGACCTTCTCAAAAAAGTCCACCGGGTTTAGTAGGCATGATCTGCCCTTGGCAAAACCAAACTGGGTTGGGCCCAGTGTCTGGAGGTTTATATAGCTCTATTGATCATCTCCATGGTAATTCTTTCCATGGCTTTACATAATAAGTCTGGTGAGACTTATGGGTCTGTAGGTTCCAGGGTCTGTAGATGGCCCACCTTTGTGCAGAGGGATGACTGTTGTCTTTCTCCATTCATAAGGCACAAAGACTGTTTGGAGGCTACATTTAAACAGTAATTCCAGAGGCCCTGATAGATCATGTTTCATGCTATTTAGAAAGGCATCCTGGGATATTGTCTGGGCCCATTGATGTAGTGTTCTTGGTCTTAGAGAGAGCATTAAGGACCTATTCCCTATTGATAGAAGGGAGCCGCGGTGGTGTAGCGGTTAGCATTGTTGCCTCACAGCAAGAGGTTCTCCTGTTCGATTTTTGACTGGACCACCTTCTGTGTGGAGTCTGCATGTCCTCCCCGTGGTCGAGTGACATTTAAAGACATGCAGGTAGGTGCATGCGTGAATGGGTGTGCCTTCTTTGAAGGTTGGGCATCGGGCTGGCAACTCGGCACCATAAAAAATCCACTACCAATCATTAGCAGACCTGAGTTCCGCTGTGGTGACCATAACCTGGCAATTTTCTAAATGGGTGATCTTGAAGGAGACATCCCAAATATTCTGGAGAAACATGAACTCATGTGGCAATTAAAGCTGAACTCTTTTAGAAAGCCTGGACTAAACTACTACTGTTCAATTAAAAGTGCACTGGAACTTAGAAAATTGCCACATTGTTTACATGACTAATTGTATTTTATTTTAATTTTTTTCTGCAAATTGGTTTTAAACACCATTTTAAATCATTTGAAATTTAAGTGTATATTTTGTTTCCATCATCATACATATATTTATTTTTTTTATTTTTTTTATTTTTATATTTTTTTTCTGGTTCTCTTTTTTCCACTTTATTCAAAATGATGGTAATAACAATACTAACTAATTATACAATTATATAGGTTTTTAGGGTTCTTGTACACAGACCTGAAGAAGTCTAGGAGGATGAAAGCGATCTTTGTTAACAATAGGTTATGAAAATAGAAACTGATTTTTACATGCAAAATGTATATGTATATATTTAACTATAATTTTTGATCACAAAGTGAACTAAGGTTGATATATTTCCAGCTATGTAGTATACTGCCTTGTATAAAATCACAGACTTAATAATCTACTTAATAATTTGGTTAAATAAGATGTACCATTAAAGTACATTAGGGCTATATATTATTATGACAGCTACTAGGTAGGGCAGGACCAGCACGAATGTCACACTGATGGGGGAAGGGATGTGAGTTTAACATGTGTACCAATAACACTTTGTTTTATAGCACAATAAACCACTCCCATGCCTGATAAAACGTATATATATATATATAAATATATATATATATATATATATATATATATATATATATATATATATATTTAGAAAGCTTGTGAGGAAATTATTACTCTATTTTTGTTTTACTTGGATCGCTTGTCTGTGTACTTAATAAAGGATTTTTGACTGGAAACAGACTGCCTGCCTTGCTTGGATTACTTTCGATATACTTAGTAATGCTGTAGAATTATATATTTTCTATTATTACTTTTTGACTTGACGAGTTTACGTTCGCTACTTCTACTACTATTGTCTGATCTGATTAATATACAGTGATTAACTAGAAAAATCTTCCACACAGAGAAGTTTCTTACACTGTTTTGTTTTTAGACCCACTACACTTTAGTGGGTTGTTTTGAGACTTCGGGGATACCATGGAGATTACTTGTTTTTTGGATATAAATAAAGAATGCTTTGTGGTTGTCCTTAGCCTGGGAGGCCAAACTTACCTCAAATTTGGCTTTGCTAGTCTTTATTTGTCCTCTGAGTTGTTTGTTTAGTGTGATGAGAGTGCTTTTATCCTCCTGGGTGCTGAACCTCCTAGTTTTTGCCATGATTGTCTTCCTCCTGTTATACAGCCTATTGATTTTGTGATTCCACCAGGGTGGCTTGTTTTTTTTTTGAGTTAGTTCTGTACTTCTTCCTGGTGGGTACAGCTTGTGAAATATAACTTGGAAATATAATAAAGTATTTTTTTTACAGGGGACAACCTCCTTGTGCTCCCTGTGGAAGCACTTTGACCAGCATACCCCCTTACTACACACACAAACCCCACACAGTCTGATTGAAAACTTCACTCCATTGTACACTGGTCCTGCACAATACAGGTCAACATGATTTCATCTGATGATGATGATGATGCTATACATGATAAGCCATTTGCTGTAACTCCGCTTGCCTGAGTATAAGATAGCTTGAAAATATACTATGCAGGGCACAAGTTGTGGATATTGTGTACACATTATAAAGTGTGATGGCAAATTCTTTATGAGCAGACATCACAAGTCAAAGGAAGTGACTCAGACTGTAGACAGTTCTCATCTGTATTTTAAATGAGGAACTTTTTGGTGTGTAGTACACAAAATAAAAAGATAAAATCACTAATATGTTTGCAACAAAGTAAAGTAATTACACCAACAGATAATTAGGAATAATAATACGGAATATCATAGATAGCATTTTAAGAAACTGACTAGATCGAATTGAGCAGATTGTGATGTGCAGTACCAAGCATACTGCTGAATGATGGAAGGGCATAAAGCAAATACAAATGTGTACTGTGTAATAAATCAGTCATGAACACAGTTTGATATACGATACAAGCATACCACTGAATGATGAAAGGGGCATAAACAAATATAAATGTAGGCTGTGTAATAAAAGTCAAAAACACGGTTTTGTTCATATAAGATGCAAGACAGCAATTCCAGTTACCCAGAAGACATTTTGGAATATGTACAAGGAAGGGGAGGTTATGTAGCAGTTTCAGTTCCTCTTACTAGAAAACAGGCGAAATGGAAACAGCAGAGAGCATTTATAAGCCTAAAGTATCTAAAGCAGTAAATTTGCCTTTATTAGTCTAATATTAAAACAATTACTAGGGAAATGCTGCTTTCAAAATGGGAGAAATTCAAGAATTACGAGGCTAATAGATCTGGAATGGTAGAAAAAAGGGTATAGGGTGTATAAAAAATTCAAAGATTAACATGGTGACTAGTATGTCTGAAGTATCCATCCCCTGTTCTAAGATGTTTTTCAAGTCCTGTCTTTCTTTAAGTATAAGTTCACTATTTTCATTTCTTAAAATACTTTATTTTCCCTTCCAGTTTCTTTTTTTTTTTTTATTTTACATCTTGGAAATTCAGTGCCTGAAAAACCTTTTAAAAGCTATATCCTCATTTACCTCAAACAAGCACTGCCTTCATTTTCAAAATTATATAGTCTGCGTAAGCCTTGCACTTGATTCCTGGAATGCTTGCCTGAGTATAATTTTTCACAGAAAATATCGCATATTCTTATCACAGTTTTCCAGAAATGATTAATCAAACAACTGCAACACTGATCCACTGTGTGCCTGATTCATGGTTTGCTCTATGATTTTTATGTGGAATGAATTTTCTACTTACACTGGCAGTGAGTGATCAAGTGTGGATAAACTACTGATTGGAAAGTGCTGGCCATCCTAGGCATGTGTGAAAATATCTAACCATATAGCTGCATGACAAAACCTGTACATGTTGCAAGCTGTAGCAGTTTTAGTAGGTGAACTTTAGCTCGACTAACTGTTCCAGTTCAAAGATATGAGCCCTCACAAAAGTTTGCTACCATTACCTGCAGGATCTCAGAATAAGCTTGCATTAAGCGATATGCTCATTCTACTTGTATTGTTTGTAATGCTGGTGTCATGTTAACTTTTAAATAAATATAGTCGGGTGATCATTTTCTGATCTGGTCCAAAGTATGTAAAGTTTCACTTTCTGCATTTTCAGATACAGTTTCCTTCTTCACTCTCTAACCATTTGTTAATTCAACTGTAATCTTTTTACCACTGATGGAGATTTTACCCATAAAATGTTTATATCATTGCAGCACAGTAGCTCAGTGGTTAAGATTTCTGCCTCAAAACTTAGGGTGTTGGCTTCATTCCTGACCTCTGGTTATCATCTGTGTGGAATTTGCATGTGCTGCCCTCGTCTCGTTTTTTCTCCAGATAGTCCAGTTTCCTTCCAGCTTCAAAACATTTTGCCTTTATCTTTACCATTAGCCTTCATGTTGTGACCTGGATTGTGGCTGAAAGTGAATGGCAGCGAATCATTTCATTTAACCAAGTTAACAAAAAACAGATTAACATTTATTATACCTGGGAACGACATATTTCATTGCTTTGTGCCAGATTCAGCATTACTGCTGTCCTTGGATAGCACCGATTCTCTTTTATGTAAATCTTTGAAGTGAGCATTCCCATGGCATAACTCCATGCATTCTGATGGAATCTGTAACTATTTAAACACCTCTTGAAAGCTTGCACAAATTTGAAAAATGTCACAAGATCTGAAAACTTTTATAAGTTTATCAACTATTCTTCACCATTCATCTCCATCCTGAATCTAAAATGAAATAAATATTTCTAATCAGCACTATACTACCCAGGCCTCAAGCGAGATTTTATTGCTTTGCCATTCCTGACTATCTACACAAACCACAACTCACTTGTTTCATCTACACTGGGTTTCTTATCATGAAGTCCTTTAAGCAGTTGCTGTTAAGATGATTAGTGTTTGCAATGCTGGCAGAAACAAGGCTGCCATTGAAACAGTTGTCATTAACTTCATGTTGTTGCTTTCAGTGAACTATGATCCTCACACATTTGTATGTTAATGTGCACAGAGGTTATGTGATATCAGAGTTAGTTTGGTAAAATCCTCTACATGGGGATGCAAGAGGCTTACTCCCCATGGAAAATATACTTGCACATTTGATCTTGTTCAATAGACTAGACTTACAATAACCCAAACAGTGACATGATCAACTGCACTGTAACTTATCGGAGCGCCACAAAAATGTACACAAAATATTGGCGTGATGGGCTTTTGTAGACCAATCTCTGATGGTATAGAGTGTACAGTCACATCTACCATACACTGCACTACAGTACAGTACACCTCCTTGGCAGTCAGTCGTAATATATGTACAGCACTTCAAAAACATCTTCCTCTATATCATCATGCTGTCTTAAGGCCTGTCCCTGCTGAACACAACATGGTAACTAACACTCCCACTAAGACTCACCTTACTTTCCAAGGGCCAAATTGTTGGTGGCAGAGATGCACATATAATGTTACATGCAAACAAGGTGTATTACACTGTGATGTATAGACATGGGACTTAATGTTACTGGAGTGTATATTTGACCTCTCTCTGGACATTTACTTTCTTTTTGCCACTAACATCCAGCACTCCTCTATTGCCATTTGAAGTAATGTCCCATCCACTCAGTTACTTGAAGCATGGTTACTACTCCCCTTGCAGCTACATGTTGGAGGGATGGCCAGTTTTCCCATGTGCAAGTTCTAAGGGGACAGAGCTACCATGTGCTTTCACTTAATGGGACTGGAACTTGAGAGGAGCTACCATACTGCAGCTTTCAGGGGTTTTCTCCTTTAAGCTCTACATCTCACTGATATGTAAGGCTGACATCATCAGGTGGATGAGGAGTGACACTGTCAGGGTAACACCCCCATGTGGTGATGTCTCCTATGCCCAACAACCTACAGACATAACAGTTCAGGTTTTGGCATCAATATCTCCACTAGGGCTTGCAAACCATCCATGCCCTCTACATGCCACACACTCTCCACCTTGGAAGAGGTTAGTGGCTGAAGCTTCATCATTCCTCTTCTACAAGGCTGTCTTCAACATGTGCCCTAACCATTAGCTTAGGCTGCATCAACTGGGTCTTATTCAGGAACCTATCCTATATCGTGAAGCTTGCTACTATGATCTTGATATTTGCTTAAAAAGTAAGATGAATGTCACTTTTTTAACTAACTTTATTTACAAAATTCTAATCATTTGTAAACACTGGGCAAGTCAGTTTCAACCTGTATTAACAGCTATTACATATCTAAAACTCCATTAATATTTTTAATTGTTAACAATTACATTTCACATGTTAGAATTTAACCTGTCCTATAATTACTGCATCTTATATGATGTATACACAGTTATATTCATGCAGTTTATAAATAATCTCCATAGCCTATCAATTTTAATACTGTCTCGTGTCAAATTTTAAATGGAACAAATTCACTATATTTTATTACCTCCTCTTTAGCTGCATGGATTCCCCCATACAGTTTTATCTTGTCTCTTTATGCACTCACCATTATTTGACTCCATAACAACCATTTATCCTTTCCTTTCCCTTCCTTCCAACATTTCTACCTTGCAATGTCAACTCTGTTTCTATAATTTTACTCATTATTTCAGTTAATTTTTTTCTACTCTATTTTTTCTGGCTGTCAAAGGAAAAATATACTTTAAAAATGATCAGTACATGGTAAGTTCAGGTTAAGGCACTTTAATCTTACAGCAAGGAGACAAAAACGTGCTAATACAGAGTTTGTCTGACTAGAATCAGGAAATGCAAGCATTTTTATACATTTTCTAATAAGACATTGCCTACCAAGCTGACGTAGTGAACCACAAATTTTAACATCATCATTTCGTACTGTTTGTTTGTATAACATTCTGCTTGTACTATCAATTTTTGTGAGAAACTTCCTAAGAAAAACAACGTGGCCTTGGCTACCACCAGTTAGATATATGCAATGTTACCATTCAAGGTACTATGGCTAATATGAGCACAAAGCAAGTATAGATTGCAGTTCATTTCTCCAACAGTCCTTTGTCTGTTTTATCTCTTTCTTCTGCAGCTGTGCGTGTTCTCATACTTCAAACAGAGCTGATTGTTCAAAATCATTACATTATAGAATATGGCATTGTTCATTCATTGCTTCCTGACCTAGCAGATAATCACCTGCTTCTCAAGTACATTTCCAAAAGGCATAAACATGAATATTGCTGTGCTAGCAATTACTAGGTCAGAGGGCATCTTGCAAGTTTCAGAAAGCACACTGCAGTTTCAAAAGCATCTTTTAGTCTCATATGAAATTAAGCTGTATATAAAATAGTGCATATAAAATAGAATGAAAAACGTGTTAACTCATTTAGTTTCTAATTAGCATTAAGCACACACATTAATACATATTTTTCTGACATTACCCCCTGTTAATATTTCACAGGTGTAGTATCACCCCTAGGGTGACAGCAGTCATTAATAATCCCCCGTATGCTGTTGGTATAGCTGTGCAAATCCAGCAGTTTGAAACATTAAAAGTCTCAGCATACACATATTTAATCGCTTGGTAAGTGTTAAAGTTTGGATGCCAGTCTATGAGTAATGCATCACGTTTGATCAGTTCAACTCTTGTGGCTGGGAAAAGGAAAGGCCACAGCAAAAAGATCAATGTTATCAGTATAGCTATCAGAATAATCATGCAAATTTTCTGAGGTTGTTCAGTGTCTCTGTTTACTCTATACCTGGTCATTTTGTTCTTGTTGTACAACAGTAACAAGGTTTTTGTCCAGTTCAAAGTTCTTAACCAGTTTACAATGTGTCAAATGAATCCAGGACGCTCGCTCTGTGATCTTGACTGAAGTGGGTGTTGACAGTAGTACCTGGTACGGTCCTTCCCACTTTGGACAACTCCAGTTCTTTTTCTTCACAACCTTCACCCAGACCCATGCGCCTGGGGCTATTGCTGCCTCCGATGGTCTGGTTTGCTCTTTATCTGAAACAGAATTTAACTGCAAAAGTTTGTTATTCAAAAATCATCTCATATACTCTGCAAGTGAACTGTCAGCCTCCTGCTCTGCAGGCATGAGAGGTTTCCATTGAGGTGTATAATATGCCCTCCCAAACAGAATTTCAAAAGGAGTTAACCCTTTTGCATTTGGAACAGTTCTCATGCTCAACAGTGCCAGAGGTAGACAGTGCACCCAGGTTTTTTGTTTCTCACTAATCAATTTCCTAAGCTTGTTTTTCAAAACCCCATTGTGCCTGTCTACTAATCCTGCAGATTGGGGGTGGTATGAGCAATGATTTTTCAGAGAAATCCTGAAATATTGGCTGAGTTGTTGTATAGTTTGATTTACAAAGTGTGTGCCATTGTCACTATAAATCTTTTCCGGTATGCCAAATCTAGGAATAATTTCTTTAACGAGGACTTTTGCAACAGTAGCTGCATCTGGATTTTTAGTTGGAAAAGCTTCCACCCATTTGGGAAACATATCTATAATGACAAGGCAGTACTTCTTATTTTCACATTTGTTCAGTTCTATAAAATCCATACAAATAGTATGGAACGGATACGGTGGTGTAGGGAAACTCCCTTGCTTAGGTTTCAATGCCCCTTGTGCATGATGCTTGTTACAAACATGGCATGCTGCACAAAAGTTTTTTGTGTAGTTTGTAAATCCATATGTCGTAAACACTCGATTCACTAACTGTACCATCCCCCCTGTTGAGACATGGCACTGCCCATGGCTCAACAAAGCTGCATATTTAAACAAGTTAGATGGCAAAATCGGTTTCCTCTCTTTGGAGATGTACAGTCCCTTCTCAAGGATTGCTCCTCGTTTTATCCACTTTTGTTTTTCTACATTTGTAGTAGGTGTTTGCATTGCTTTTAACATTTCTAAGTCTAAAATCTCAGATGGTTGTAATTCCTCACTCAAAAGAAATACTTCTGAAGCTGAAGCTGCTTGTTTTGCAGCTGTATCAGCCCTCGCATTACCTTTTGAAATTCTATCCTGTTGCTTGGTATGAGCTACGCATTTGCAAATAGCTACTTTCTGAGGTAACTGAATAGAGTCTAACAAGTCTAAAATAAATTGCGCATGATTAATTGGTTTACCAGTAGATGTTATCATTCCTCTATTTTTCCACTGCTGCACAAAAACATGTACAGTAGAAAAAGCATACTGACTGTCAGTAAAATTGTTCACTCGTTTACCTTTTGCCAAGGTACATGCCCTTGTCAAAGCAATCAATTCTGCTGCTTGTGCAGATAAGTTGTGTGGTAAAGACTTTGCTTCTAAAATCTCAGTGTCAGAAACTACTGCATACCCCACTAGATTCTGTCCTGTAGGACCCCTCCTGCACGAGCCGTCCACATAGTATGTCACCTCAGCATCATCCAAGGGAACATCTGTGAGATCTTTTCTAGGTAGTGTCTTTTGCTCAATCTCCTGCAGACAGCAGTGTGGTTTGCCATCTGCAGGGGTTAGGAGCAAGGTTGACAGATTCAAAGTTGTGCATCGTTTAATTGTCATATGAGGTTGGCTCAATAGTATAGTCATACAGGAAAGATGTCTAGCAGGAGAAAGATATGCTACTTTTTCTTGCAGTAAAATAATCCCGACTGCATGAGGCACTCTCAATGTGAGAGGGTGGAACAATACTACTGAGGCTGAAGCCTGCACTGCCATTGCAGCTGCGACTACTGCTTGTACACAGTGGGGCAGGGATCGCGCCACTGGGTCTAGCTGTGATGAATAGTAAGCTATGGGGCTTTGTTTGTCCCCATGCTGTTGTGTTAACACTGATGTCATATAACCTTGCTTACAATCTACAGTTTGGAAAAATCGTTTATGATAGTTTGGTAGTCCTAAAACTAATGAAGAAGCTATCAGTTGTTTCAATTTGCAGAAAGCTGATTCTGCTTCTGGTGTCCACTGTAATAAATCTTGTGCTGCCATAGGCTTTTTGAATATCAAGTTGGTCAGCGGAGCAGATTCCAAAGCATAGTTTGGAATCCAACTCCGGCAAAAGTTAGTAGTACCCAGGAAGGACATCATTTCCTTCTTGGTAGTTGGTTTAGGTGCTTGTAATATTGCTGTTTTTCTGTCTTCATCTAATATTCTGCCTTCTTTGGATATTACATATCCCAGGTATTTGACCTGTTTTTTCCAAAGTTGCAGTTTGTTTTTGTTTACCTTGTGTCCTTGAGTGGCTAAAAAGTGTAGTAATGCTATGGTATCCTCTCTGCATTCTTGCTGGGTGGGGGCTGCTAGCAGAATGTCATCTACATAAAGTAAAATGCCTTTCGGTGGGATAAATCCCACCAGGCTACTTGCCATTTCTTGTGCGAATATTGTTGGGCTTTCACAATATCCCTGTGGTAGTCGAGTATATGTATACCCTATTGAGAAAAATGCATTGCTAATATCTACCACAGAAAAATACTTTTGTTGAGGTCTCAAATCATTCAATAAAGTGTGTGGATCTGGCACCGTAGGTGCCCTGGGTATAACTGCGTCATTTACAGCTTGTAAATCTTGGACCATACGCCATTCTCCGTTTGCTTTTCTAACAGGAAATAAGGGTGTATTACATGGTGAATTGGGAGATTCTATCAAGACTCCTTCCTTAAGTAAGGCTGCTATTATAGGTTTGATTCCTATTTCTGCATCCTTTCTTAAGGGATACTGTCTTTTTTGAGGTCTAAATGCTGATTTTGGCATGATAGTAACTGGTCATGCTGTACGAATGAGTCCTACATCTGATTTCCCTGTTGACCAGAGAGTTTCTGGTATGTCTCGTAAGGCTTTTTCCTCTTCCTCTAGTAAGAGTGCTAATCAGCTGTCCTCACTTGCCTGTGAGTGTACAGCTGGGTGTGTCTGCGTTATCCAATTTAGTTTCTGTTTTTGTACTCCCTGTTCGGAAAGTTCTAACTCTGTCTGCTTTTCCCACCTTGTGACTTTTTTTCCTAGGTCTGCCCACTTCACATTTCTATCTTTAGTTAAACTCACATGTGGTAATCAATTAGATTTGTAAACTGCTAGGAATTCCTGGGGCAATAAACAGCTCACTACACTGTTTCCTTCTGTGTCCCAGTACAAATTTCGTAATACTAATCTGTTAGCATGGTTTTTAAACAGTTTTTGCTCATATTTTTTTATCAGGTCCTGGTTTGCTACAGTAATATAGAGTGCAATGCAACAAATGCTGTTTATCAGTGTTAAGGGAGGAGGATTTACTGATGGCTATGTTCATCAGTTCTTCGGTTACTGCCCCTGGACCAGTCGTAACTAAGTCCTGGCTGTGCCAATAAAATGTTTCACCCTCCGGTCGCACTACAAAAGTATCCATTTGTCGCTGTGCTTCCATACCCTGCATAGTTGGAAATACGACCATGCCAAATATCTGCATTAGGTCTCTGCCCAAGAGATTCACTGGGCATTTTGCAAAAACAACAATTTTGCTTTTCCAGGTCATCCCTGGAACTGGGTCAGTTATCGCTATGTTGTGGGAGAGTGGCTCCCGATACAGCTGTCCATTAGCTGCTTTCACTAATATGTAGTCAAGTGATTCTGAATTTTCTGGTAGTTTGGAAGGATGTATCAGGGTCTGTGAAGCCCCTGAGTCACACAGGAATTTAACTTCCCTCCCTTCTACCAGAAGTGTAACTTCCGATTTTGTGTCTGCTAAGTAGAGCTCTAGGCTCAATAATGCAAAGTACAAAATTTCATTTTCTTCATTATCTGTGATTTTATGCACATCCTCTACCTCTTCTATCATGTCCTCTACCCCTTCTACTACATTTGCTCTTGTCTTTTCTTGTTTATTCCTTTTCAGTGATTCTTGACTACCATATAGTCAGTCCTCACCCTCCTTGTCTTCTGTGGTTACCTTTTTATTTTGCCTGCAATCCCTTGCTAAATGTACCTTTTTTTAGCATTTAAAACATTCACCCCTTTTCTTTCTCTCTTCAAAGTCCTCTGATCGTTTATCAGATTGTTTGTTTCCCTGGGTATTTTTCTTACCTTTCTTCCCAGTTTGTACTACAAAGACTTCTGATCCGTCTTTTACTGCAAATACTTGAGTTTTCTTTTTCTTTTTGCTATTAAAATGCCTTTCGGCATGTCTTGCATATTCAAGTAATGACTGTAATCTACTTGTACGATGATCTACCATGTGCTTTGTAATAAAACTGCTAATGGGTGCAATACTGCCTTTCAAAAATGCATTCTTTAGCTGCTGCTCATATGGGGAATCATGTGTTTGGTCTTCAGGTACTTGCATTCCACAATGGTTATTAAAACATTCTAATAATCTGGCATAATATCTATCAACAGTTTCACCTTCTTGTTGTATGCATTGATTAATGCAAGTCCAATCAGCCCTAGGCTTTCATTTCTCAGAGATTCGGTCTGTCAGACCTTTCACTCTGTTGTCCAATTCTGCGTAACTATGTGGGAGTGGTCTAAGCTCTGCGTCACGGGGATTTCAGTTGCCGCTGATCATGTGCCAATCTGGACCTACGATTTGTCTAACTACTTTCTCTACTTCCTCTCCATTCAAATGGTAACTTAACCTCATGCCCTGCAAGTCTTGTAAGAATTTTCTAAAATTAACTTTTGGATGGGGAATTCCCTCTATGGCTTTCCGGATGTCTTCCGGTGTCCATGGTCTATATACTAGAAGAGTTGGGTCCTGTCCTGCCTGTCCTGCCTGCGGATTTGGTACTTCTATGAGTGGACATATCTCTTCTTCACTCATAGCTTGTGAATTTTTATTTATTTCGTACAATTCAATATCCCCTCTTAAGTTGCGTGCTCGAGACCTGGTCTCGATAGGATCTCTGACAAACGGTTTTGGTTTTGCAGGAACAGCTGGGTATAGCAGAGGTGGATCAGCTTGTCCACTCGCTTCATATTCTGGTAAGGGAAGCGGAGGGGGTGGAGGGGCTGTTGCTATTACCAAGTTATTGTCTTCTTTATCTAAAAACATTGCTTTTGAATTTTTAATCTTTTGTTCCCTGCGGTTTGCTTCCTCAAGCCACCTGTGTGCCTGAGGGACTCCTAATTGTCGTTGCTTTTTTAGCTGACCTTTTGCATCTGCTTTAAGTTGTCTAACAAGTTTAATAAGTGAAGGTTTATCTAGATTACCATCAAATTTGTACTTATTAACCCATTTTGTATAATACCTAACATTGTCTGCACACTGTAATTGCATATATTTTGCATCTTCGGTTAAGGGCGGGTCTTGGGAACTTTTTGTGCACTGATTTCCCATGTTGCCTTAGCTAAGTTAGAAATTGTTACGTAACCCTTTTTATCACGTGGTACCACGACTTACACCTTTTCACAGTTCATCTAGAATAACTGCCTACCTATTCTGTTTCCCTGATCTATGACAAGACAGCAATCTTTTTTGTCCCTGATCTGCACATGCAAATCTCCCTGACAAAAACAATAATACTGTAACAAGTCCCTGATCTAAAACAGAAAAAGGTAAATTCCTCCTTACCTGAGCCTCCGTGTGTTGATCCCACCGGAACGTTGACTCGTCCTCCAGTCACAGATCAGAAACAGTGGCTGGCCTCTTTTGAATGACAATTCAGTTGGAGGTCTTTCAAAGCAGAAGAACCGATGCGGCCTCTTCTCCGTACGGGTTCATGCCACCAGGCCCAATTCTGACCTGAGCCAGAGTGAGAGCTATGTTTCCGGCTCGAAGGACCAATCTGTCAAAGGAAAAATATACTTTAAAAATGATCAGTACACGGTAGGTTCAGGTTAAGGCACTTTAATCTTGCAGCAAGGAGACAAAAACGTGCTAATACAGAGTATGTCTGACTAGAATCAGGAAATGCAAGCATTTTTATACATTTTCTAATAAGACATTGCCTACCAAGCTGACGTAGTGAATCACAGGTTTTAACATCATCATTTTGTAGTGCTTGTTTGTATAACATTCTGCTTGTACTATCAATTTTTGTGAGAAACTTCCTAAGAGAAACAACGTGGCCTTGGCTACCACCGGTTAGATATATGCAATGTTACCATTCAAGGTATTATGGCTAATTTGAGCGGAAAGCAAGTATAGATTGCAGTTCATTTCTCCAACAGTCCTTTGTCTGTTTTATCTCTTTCTTCTGCAGCTGTGCGTGTTCTCATACTTCAAACAGAGCTGATTGTTCAAAATCATTACATTATAGAATATGGCATTGTTCATTCATTGCTTCTTGACCTAGCAGATAATCACCTGCTTCTCAAGTACATTTCCAAAAGGCATAAACATAAATATTGCTGTGCTAGCAATTACTAGGTCAGAGGGCATCTTGCAAGTTTCAGAAAGCACACTGCAGTTTCAAAAGCATCTTTTAGTCTCATATGAAATTAAGCTGTATATAAAATAGTGCATATAAAATAGAATGAAAAACATGTTAACTCATTTAGTTTCTAATTAGCATTAAGCACACACATTAATACATATTTTTTCTGACACTGGCCTTTTCCATCTCTACGTGTGTTTTTATGTTTGCTATGTATTGTTATTAGTGTTATCATTTCCAAATAACTCTGTCCAAATGTCTTTTCTGTATCAAGTCCTGTCAATGAAAGCCTGCCACTGTTTCTCCCTGCTTGTTGGTGTGTCATTAAAGTTTTACTAATGCTGTCAAATATTTGCCTCTCTTTGATAAATCCACACTATCCCATTAGTAATGCCCTCAGGATTGGAGCCAATCTTTAAGGTAAAATTATCAAATTAATTTTATAATCTTGGTTTAATACTGAGATTGGCCTAAATGATCCCAGATCTGTTGGATTTTCCCCTCCTTGGGTATTACCGCCTTTACCATCCTTTTCAAAGTCTTTGGAATCTTCCCTCCCTTCAGAATATTATTAAGTAATGTGTACCACCTCTCTTCTACACAACTTCCGAATAGCCTCTGGAACACCACATCCCTGGTGTTTTCACAGCTGTTTGGTGACTTGTCACCATTAATACTTCCTCTTTTGAAGTTTCACTTAATAATTCCTTACCCTGTAGCTCCATAATTTGCTTTATTTTTAAATCTGCTATGAATTTCTTTGATTCCTTGTCCATTTCCTCCTCTTTTTTGTATAACTGAGCATAATGTTATCTAAATCTTTCCAGAATTTTTAATAGGCTCCATCTCCAACTTTCCTGTTGATATATTTCTTTGCTTAGTTATGACATTATATACATTTTGTGCTCTCAGACTCTGTATGATCAATTTAGTGGTTTTTAGGTTTGTGTCACAATATAACTGTTTTAGTGATGGCCATCTTTATTAATTTATATTGCAGAAGTACATCCGTCTTTTCCAAGCTTTCCTCCCTCTTGTCCACCCATCCAACCCTGTTTACAGTGATGTTCCCCAATTTTTTTCCAGATTCTCCAGGCAACTTTTAATGTTTGCTTCCCTCTCCTGTTTTTCAAACTGATCTTTATTATCACCATTTATTAACCAAGTCTGCCCAGTTATCCTTATTCTGTGAGAAAACCTGTTTTACAGTCCCTTAAACTCCGCTATTGAATCTTTGTTTTCTCATCAGATGTACAGGAAAATGTCAATATCTCATTATGTCTATACAGGGCAATTTTCTAACTCAGAATTATAAGTGCATGATCAGATATGCATACAGGATGAGTTTTTAGTCCTGTAATTACACTTGTGTTCTGCCATTATATAAAATGATCTAGTCTTGCCCCATTTCTGTATTTCCAATCAAATCAGTATATTATCTCTGGGAGTTGCATATTTGTACGACATCTTTTAGTCCTTAGATTTTTAAATGTCTCTGAAGGCACCTCGCATCTTTCATTATTTTGAGTCTTCTTGGTGTACCTGAAACATCTTCCTTGTTATACATTAAGTTCCAGTCCCCTCTGGTAATTTAATATTGCTTTATGAAAGGTGATTATTTCTGTTAGGATAATTTGTCATCGATTTTTATTTTCGGTGGTATGTATAAGCAGTCTAATGTGATTCTCTTTCCTCACCAGTAACTTCTTATCACACCGTACCTTCCTAATGTATAAGACTTTTCCTCTTCAATATTTAAGCTAATATTTTTATGCATCAAAATTGTCACTCGTCTCTTTCTTTCCTGATTCATCTGTCCCCATATCTTTTTCTACCACTTTGTTTAATCAGCTTCTTACATTTGACTTCCCTGAAGTGAGTCTCCTGAAGCATTATCATCTGTACTGTACTTTAAATATATATGTCATTACTCTGTTTTTTTCTGTTCATTTATTAAACCTTTTACATTCCATAACAATATATTCAAACAAGTCATTTATTCCAGAAAGCTATCTCCCTTTTTCCACTTCTCAATACTTATTTTCCCCCTCTTCCTCTCACCCCTTTCTCTTTTTTTCATTTTATGTTTGTTTTCGTGAAACTATTTTTTATTCTTATCCTTTAGACCTGAGAGCTGAATATTCATGTTTTAAGAGCCATTAATTTAGTTTCTCTTATCCCACCCCAATAAATAGTTAAAACACTCTGCAAATCTATGCACATAATAGCCTCCATGCGACTTTCCTTCCCATTTGGAGTAACTACTACATCTAAATGAGCATCTATACACCTTACTGGACAACCATTTCCGTGTTACGGCTGTTTTCCCCGTCCCCATATCCTTTCTGTCCTGATTCTGAGAGTATTCTCTTCTTACCCTTTTGTGAGAGAAAACACTCCTGTATAATTCTTTCTCCAGATGGACTTCACACCATTCCTTGTATCCTTTCAAACCTTTATTTCTCTTTCTCTTGTTTTCTTATCTAAATTGTAGGTCCATGGTCCTGATCAACGTTTTGTATTTTATTTCCATTCCCTGCTTTTCTGATTTTATTTCCCTCGTGTTGTAATATGTAATATTAATGGCTCTTTAATGGTGAATGCAGAGTAAGCTACCCTGTACACCTTAATTATCAAAACACATAACTGTCTAGACTGTAGAGGAATCTCTGCCTATTTCTCCACATCACTGATTACATCACAGGGCTTACCATCACCTCAGCCAATCAATCAGATTTTCCTGTGGTAACTACCCTTCAAGGAGTCTTCATCTCACTAGCCATTTTTATCAGTAAAAGCACTTGGTAGTATTTTTACTATCGCTATACCTGTCTTTTGCAGTTTTTAACTTTTATAGCACAGATAAAATGATTATAAAAATCAAATAATGTCCCAAATGCAGTTTAAAACATCTATGTTGCTCCCCTCCTCTCTTTCCATAGGTACTTAAAGCAGCTTGAATTCCTGAGGAACTGTCAGTATAAGGCATACGTCAAAATCAGTTGCTACAGTAGATTTTCCTTATTTATCAAATTATGAAACATAAACTTGAAGCTTTTTGTTTTATAGACTGAAGCAATAAAAGTTCTTTGTTGTTGAAGGATAATATAAATCCTCTTATATCCCTTTAGAAAGTCACTTAGTTTTAACAGCACTTCTGTTACAGATAACAGGAAGGAAACAAAGTTTCATTGTTCTTCCAAAGTAAGTCTCCAGTCTATCTTGTGGGGATGCATATTATTTAATTCTGCTTCTTCTCCCTTCACTGGGTTATTAGCTTCCTGGCAAGCCAGTGATTGAAAGCTATGCCTCATCCTGTGTATAAAGATGTACATTTTTTTTGTCTGTTAATTAACTTCTTTTGAAACATCAAGAAGAGTTTTCTCTGTGGTTGTAGCTGCTTAATGGTGGTGGGGGGTGTCTTGGATTTTCCTATTTCTTGCACATAGCCCTCCTCCTCCTGGATAGGCTTCCCATCTGTATTCTCCCTCTGCAGATCTTTCAGTGCTGTTTCCTCTGCTAAATAAGACGTTATGCCTGTTGTGTAAAACATCTGAAGAATTGCTATGTAGATTAACTTGAATCTAAAATTACTTTACTTTCACCTTTTTATTGCGGGCAGGAATATATTTTTCTGTTGTCTGGTAACCCCAGAATAGCCATTGTTCACATATACACACAAATATTTCAAGCACGGGCATTAATGCCCTTCTAGCCTGCCAATATCCCAAAACATTTGTTCCCATAAAAAGTATCCAGGCTGTTCTTAAAAATATCTAAACTACTAATTGCTTTAATGTAATTTGGTAGACTATTCCATGCATCAGCTGCTGTCTCAGAAAAACAGTTAGTACACTTCTCATTCTTATAGAATCTTCTACATAGGTTATCTGATAATTCTCTAGTACTTTTTGATAACTCCAAACATTCTCAGAGACAGTTGTCTCTAAATGCTCACTATACCTGAATAAGATCTCCTAATAGATATCTATAAAATACAATGTACACGTTCAGATATTTTAGTCTTTCATAATAACTTAAATTTGCTCATCCTTGGATGCCCTTGGTATATTTCTCCTATACTCTTTTCAGTTTACTCATGCTTGTTTTCTTATAAGGTTTCCATATTGTTATTCTGTAATCAAGTTTGAGTCAATTGTAACTAACAAACAATGACTTTATCATTTCTGATTTCCTAGACTTTATAAATCTTTTTATACAAGCTATAGTTGTATAACTGTCATTATACAATGACCCCCCATTAATATTCCAAAACGTTCATGCTGATTGGTCAGCGTGCATGTTGTAAATCAAAGACTTATACTAATGGAAAAAGGTCCAGTCGCCCGGACTTTTTCCATTAGTATAAGTCTTTTTTTTTTTTTACAGCAACGGAGAATGCAAGATCTCCGTTGCTTTTTAGAAACTGTCTCTCTATGTTAAAGGAGTTTAACATAGCGAGACAGCTTTACAAAAGTAACGGAGATCTTCCTTTCTCCGTTGCTTTTTATAAAGCTGTCTCGCTATGTTAAATTCCTTTAACATAGCGAGACACTTTGTAAAAAGCAACGGAGATCTTGCTTTCTCCGTTGCTTCCACCCACAGCTCTGATGTACTGCTTAAGCATACGCATGTGCAGTACATCAGACCTGCCGCAGAATACCAGACAGCTGCGGAAGAGCAGCACGGAGGCATTATACAATGCCATTATTTAAGAAAGGTATTTTTTTTCTTAAATTATGTCATTGTATAATATCAATAACCCACTTCAGGGTGTGGGTAATGCTGGATTTACCCACGGTTGTCTTTGTTTGGCCACTCGGGCATTGCCCTCGTGACCAAACCACACCAACCGTGGGTAAATCCAGCATTATCCACACCGAGGCGTGGGTTATTGCTTAATTAACCAATTAGTTGATATGATTAGAAAAACTCAAAGCTGGACTACCCATACACCCAGGTCCTTAAATCAATCTACAGTTTCAATCACTGTGTGCTGTATTAAATATTCACCTTTCAATTTATGTCTCCCAAATCTCATATGATTAGTTTTTGATGTATTTATTAGCATATTATTCTCATGTGTCCAAATGGTCAATTTAGTCAAGTTTATTTGCAGAAATGCCTCATCTGTAACACATGAAGTCAGTTTACCCAATTTCAGGTCATCTGCATATAGACTATAGAACACCTCAGATGAAAAAGTTAGGTTTGAAAGATACAATCTAAACAAGTAAGGGCTTAGGACAGAGCCCTGTGTGACACCCTGACTGTAATCAAGAATTTCACCTGTCCAGTTGCTGTATGATACTTGCCATGTCCGATATTTAAGCCATGCAGCTATCCATCTTATCAAGAGTATATCAATACTTAGTTATTCTAATTTATTGATCGGTGTTTTGTGTATGACACTGTCAACTGCTGAAATTAAATCTACATAAATTGCATTGCAGCACAATTTTTCATTCATAGCTGTTACATTGTTATAGAACATCATGTTGCAGGTGGTAATAGATCTATTTTCAACATATGCATGCTGATATATGGTTTCAACTTCCAACATATCCAATTCTGACAATAACTTATCCAATATTACCTTCTCCATTATTTTTCCACAACATGAAAGTGGGCTTAAGGGTCTATATGACTCTGGGTTTGTCCTACTCCCCTTTCCCTTAAAGGCAAGTTTAATAAGCACATGTCTCTAGTCTTGAGGAATCTTCCCATATTTATATGACCTAGTAAATAATAGATATAATGGTACTGTAAGTTCTTGCTGATGTATTCTCAGGTCATTCTAAAAAAGAGCATGTCCAGCCAAAAACAACCACAAACACAAAAAGGCAAGGATACCTGATGGTCAATAAAAGTCAGAGAAACCGTGTTTTAGTGTACAAAACCTTTAATTCACACTTTCGTCAGTAAGACTTCATCAGAAAAAGTTCATACAACCAAACAACACCATTATATACCCCACAGTTGATTAACAAGCAATTATTCAATTAAATAAAATAACAATCCCCAATACATTAACCCATCAAATACTGCAAAAAATATATGTGTGAGCCTAAACAATCACAAATTAAACACCTTTAATGAATAAAAACAGTTAAAATGCATTTAAAATAATCTTATATCATTTGATGACCTTCGGTTTCCTGTTTTTAAGAAAACATTTGATATTAATACTATCATTAAGCCCAGGTTTAATATCTGCCTCCAGTCTCACCTGCCAAACTGTCTCCCTTTGTTCTAATAAGTTTTTGTAATCGCCTCCCCTCAAGTCACCATGCACTACTTCTAATATAGAAAATAAAATTATTTTTAAATTAACACATTCAAGAGTGTTTATATAACGCCCTTATTTCATTTTTAGTTCTGATGTAATAAATGTGTTCTCTCATACGTTCAAGAAGTGTTCTGGTGGTCATTCCCACATAATAAGCGCTACACCCACTACAAATACCAATGTAGATAATACCCTTAGATTTACAAGTACAATACCATGGAACTACAAATGTTTGTTCCAAATGAGGGATCATAATATATGGTCCTTCAAGAATAAATCTACACATATTGTGGTTTCCACATTTAAACATGCCTTTCATATGAACATTCTGTAATAAACTGACGTTTCTTTTGGTGTTATCTCTTTCCAACAACTTTTTAATATTTGTATCCAAAAACACAAAAGAGGCACACCACGATGATTCTTCAGGCTTTAATAGAGAATTAAAAACATCAAACGAACAGCTGTAGGAAGGAGTAAGCACTTTCACGTTTTAACAACGCTTCTTCAGACTTAAAATACATCTAAAAAAATGTGTTCATAGGTTCATAGGTTCATAGGTTCATACTAGGCTATCTGCCCGAGGGCATTTACAAGCCTAGCCCATAGTTTTGTGGCTTACGCCACCCCTTTAGTATGGGGAACTATACCCATTATTTTGCTGTGCCTCTGTTGAGCAGTGACACTGAGGTAATCCCTGGGGTATATCTGCGATCTCCCATCCATTGGTCAAGATTTCTCTTGAACAAGGCCAGCGAGGTGCTCTGCCTCACATATACCGGGATTTTATTCCACAGCATAGGGAGTCTTTGGGTGATGAATCTATCCCTCCAGCACGTCCTATTAATAGCCGTGTCGAGGTTTAAGTCTCCCGCCCTTGTGGCTCTGACGGATCTAGATTTTTTGAGGTGAAGCATATTCATCAAATCTGGGTTTGACATGGCCTTGTATGTTAGGCAAAGGTCACCTCTGAGCAGCGGTGCGACTGAATAGAGCTGGAGTTCTTTCAGTCGGGCAGCATAGGACAGATGTTTGAGACCCTTTATCCTTTTGGTGAGGAACTTTTGTGGCCTCTCCAAGTGTCGGGTCAGATACATTCCGAATGGGGCATTGTACTCAATCATTGGTCTGATGAGTGATGAGTATAGGGAGACTATGACCTCCCTTGATCTAGATGAGAATCCCTTCATGATAAGGTGGGCAATGTAGAAGGTCTTCCTAACTACTTTAGCTACATGGGTGTCGAATGACAGACTACTATCAACCTGGGTCCCCAGGTCCCTGATAACTTCTTCTGTACTCAGTGGATTGCCACCTATTTGGTAGCTAGGGGTAACCTTGTTTTTCCCGAAGGGTATGACTATGCATTTTTTGGCATTTAACTTTAGGCCATGGCTCTGGCACCAGTTATCCGCTTCTGTGAGACCCTTCTGAAGGATATCTGTGTCAGATGTGTTTTCTACTATGGCCCAGTTTGCAGTCATCTGCAAACTTTGTCAGCCATAACCCTCCTGTGTTTGCTTGTACTTGGAAAAGTAGATGCCAAACAAGAGTGGGCCCAGGACTGAGCCCTGTGGTACACCACTTGTGACAGGCTTTGAGTCTGACATGGCGCCAGCAACTCTGACCCTGTGGGTTCTGTCACTCAGCCAGTTTGCAACCCATCTTGTGATGTATGGGTTAACATTTAAGCTGATGAGTTTTTCAATGATACCCGAGTGGGGTATTGTATCAAAGGCCTTCGCCAGATCGAGGTAGGCTGTATGGACTGCCTTTCCCTCATCAATGGCTTTGGTGACTGTTTTGAAAAAGTCAACCAAGTTTAGAAGGCATGATCTGCCTTTGACAAAGCCAAACTGGGATGGATCCAAAGTCTGCAAATTCCTATGTCTTTATTTATGAGGTCCATTATGATCCTCTCCATGGCTTTGCAGATAAGGCTTGTCAAGCTAATGGGCCGGTAATTTCCAGGGTCGGTGGAGGCACCGCCTTTGTGAAGTGGGACCACAGTTGCAGTGCGCCACTCCCTGGGTACGTATCCAGAGGTAAGACTATGATTAAACAGCTGTCCTAGCTGTGGGTTTAATTCCTCGTTGAGTTCGTGGAGCACACAGCCGGGGACACCATCAGGTCCCATGGATGCTGTGTTTTTTGCTTTGGAGAGAGCAGTTCTCACTTGGGCGTTGGAGATGTTTGGGGGGCTGCAATCGCTTGGTATAGATATCTCTCCTTTTGGGGGGGAGAAGTTTGCACTGAACCTGTCAGCCAGTATGTTGGCAATGTCTGTAGGATCAGTAATCTTCACATCATTTTGAACTAGTTCTGAGCATATCTGGGAGTTTCCTCCCAGGTTTCTAACATAGCTAAAGAATTGTCTTTTGAGTCTTTAGCTATTTTTCTCTCAAAATTTGCTTTGGATGATTTTATGAGAGCTCTTAGTTTTTTACTTATAGTGATCAAGGGTGTCTTACCTTTTAAGGATTTTGCTCTATCTTGTAGTAGCTTCCTCCTTTTGTTGTAGAGTTTGTTTATGGCTGGGGTCCACCAGAGTGGACGCTTGCCTTTGGTACAAAGAGTCTTTGTTTTGCTTGGGATTGCCTTATCCATGCAGTCCTGCAGGTGCTGGTAGAAGGCATTTGTAAGTGATTCAGCGGCTTGAGTACTGTTTTCCGTCGGCTCGGGGGCCTTAAAGGAGACCACACTATTCTTTAGAAGTGTGAAGTCGGCTTTCGAGAAGTTCTTTACTGTGGTCTTTTTTATTTCAGGGGGGGGTGGGATGAGGACCTCCAGCGAGATTAGTTTGTGATCTGATCTCACCAGTGAGGGGTATACTTCTGGTGTTGAACATTGTGCTCCCATGTTCGTGATGATGAGATCAAGTATGTTTTCTCCTCTTGCGGGATGGTGACTAGTTGTTCCATGGCATTTGAGTTTATGAATTCCAGGAACTTTTGGGCTAGGGTGTTTGGGCTTGAGTAGTGTTCCCAGTCTATATTAGGGTAATTGAAGTCACCTAGTATGATGGTGTTTGGTGATACATTTATCCCTCTAGTGTTTTCAGGAAGGCCATGTGAGGTTCCTGAGTTTGTGAGGGTGGCCTGTAACATGCTACAATTTGCAGAGCAGTCTTGCCTATGGTTAATTGCACCTGGATGGTCTCCGATGCATCGTGCGTTGCCACCAGTCTTGAGGTGTGGGTGTCTTTGATGAATATGGATACCCCCTCCTTTCTTGGTATTGTCCGGATTTTGGGGCCGGAACGCATGATAAGAGGTAAAACCTGATAGTGCTGGGGTGCTCTCAGGAGCCTTGAACCAGGTTTCTGTCACTGCACAGACATCGATGTTCTCCATACTGAGAAGGGCCTCGAGTGCGTGCATTTTGAGATTTAGACTTCTGGCATTGAGCAGCATTACCCTTAGTTTTTTCCTTTTTGTGTTCTAGGGTGGTAGGTTTAGAATTTGAGCCTTGCCTAAAAAGGCACTATGGGGTGGCAAGAGCCTTTGCCAATATCCGAATCCCAGGGTGACAGGTGCAAGCCGTCCCTTGCGAAGCAGCGTGGCTTGTCCAGCATGTCATCCCAGGCAGACAGACATTGGATCCCCTTTGAATGACACCAGAGTTTAAGCCAATTGTTAAAGCTGATCATCTTATCTCTGTATTGTGGCATCATTCTTGGTGAAGGTAGGATACTGCTCAAGGTCAGGGTCATACCTGCCTGGGCTACATAATCAGAGAGCTCCTCAATGTCTCTTTTCATGTAGTCCAAGGAGGTACGCCTCAGGTCGCTTACACCAGCGTGGACAATGACTGAGTCATATTTGTACCTGCTGTTGAGAGACCTGAGTGCTTGCGTTATGTGGCGGATTCTAGCGCCCGACAGGCAGCTTACTGTGACCTTCTCCTTACTCAGTCTGGTGAGCGGACGCCAGTGTGTCTGACTATGGAGTCACCAATGACTAGTGTGTCTGGCATTGTGTTTGGCCTTAAGGGCTGTGACTGTTTGACACTCTGACTGTGAGGTCTATGTGTTGCAGGTGTTGTGTTCTGAGGTGGTGGTTGTTTGGGTGTCTGCTTTGGTGGCCTCTGCTGTTTTGGTAGATTTTTGATCAGAGCCGAGTATGTCTTTGTGTGTTTATGTGTATGATTTGAGGTTGTGATGGTACTATGTGAGACTGGGTCTATAGTGTGTGTGGTAACCTTCTCCTCCTGACTGGTCTTGCCAGTCCTATGTTGAGAGAGCTCAGCCTCCAGTTTGGCCGTGATAGTTGCATCTCTCGCATGTATTTGTGTTTTGTGGGAGGAGGAGAGGGTTGTTCAGTGTACATGAGGCAATTGTAACATTGCCTCAATATTCCCAGGTTCACCAGCTGAGCAGGAGAGGACACTAGCAACTGATCCTCGACATGCTAGAAGGACTAGACAAAAAACTTTAAAAGAGATTCCGGGGACGGAGTGACCGAGAAATGGGGTTTGCCTTTTGGGGTGCTATCTATAAGAGTGCCGTATCAAGGTAATAAGTACTGTAGGAGCAAGTGCTAGGTTTAACAGATAGAGAAAAGTCTACTTGGAGTCAAGTAGAGATGATCTTTTAGGTATTAGAGAAAGTGCTAGTAACAGGGATGCTTAAAGGTAAGATTGAAAAGAATGCACTCTGCAGTGTGCACTAGAGAAGTTAGATATGAAAGTAGGTAACTTGAGTTTTACCTGTTTAAAAAGTTAAGGTTTAGTGGAGAGTTACTATTTTTAAAACAGCAAGATGGACTGAAAGGGGTGGTTACTTTTGTATTTTGGTACTATGAAATACTGTAGGATGGCCAATAAATTTAAATAATTGAAGGGTGGGATTTCAAAAGTGATGGTTTTGTGATTACTCACATAAGCCAGTGAAAGTAGAGAGAAATGAGATATATGGTCAGATTAACATAAGAGGCGGGCAACTAGAAAGACAGTGGTATTTAACAAGACAACTTAAATGGGTGGGAGGGAGGAGAAAATTCTGCCTGACTCAGAACAGAGAGAGCTGTGGTCTCTTTTGAAGTTTTAATATGCTGTTAAACAGAATGCAAGCAAAACACAAGGTAAAGAAAACAAACTACAGTATTCAAAATATAGAAAGGCAATACAGAAATACAAAAAATAACAGCAAACTAACCTTTCCTTCACAGCAAAGTGTAGCAGAGTCTGGATGAGCCTTTCTGGTAAAGCTCTGTGTTCTTATATACTCATAGTTAATTGAATAATTAAAGCAATTAGAATAATTAAAACTCTATCACAGTCATCCCTTGTTAAAGGTGTATTGCTATGAGTATATAAGAACACATTTTTTTAGATGTATTTTAAGTCTGAAGAAGCGTTGTTAAAACGTGAAAGCGCTTACTCCTTCCTACAGCTGTTCGTTTGATGTTTTTAATTCTCCATTAAAGCCTGAAGAATCATCGTGGTGTGCCTCCTTTGTGTTTTTGGATACAAATAGGACTTTTCTCAAGAGACACTTCATCCAGTACTGGTTTGTCTTTGTTGCATAACTTTTTAATATTATAAGTGTTTCGATAAATAAAACCTGGCTTGGTCCCTATAACTTCCATGAGGTCTTTGTTCCCTTCCAAGATTCTCCAGTTGTTATAAACTATATCCGTAATAAGTGGACAATCCGTGGTCATGTCCATACTGAACATAGCCAGGTGTTTAGTCTGTGAATCTCTCTGTAAGGACTTGTTGTTTACTAAGGGTTTCTTAAGAATGGGTGGGTACACCTAATTTCTTTTAATCAAGACCTCTTCCTTCGCTGACATTAAATAGCCAATATCATAGCCTCTAGCTAAAAATAAGTCAGTGATGAAGTGAAATTCAATATTAACATCATTATCTTGGGTAGTCATCTGGATGACCCGACTGTATTGACCTTTGGGCATATTCTTCTTTATAAAATCAGGATGGTTATTCTGGTAATGCAGATATCCATTTGTAAATGTATCCTTTCTAAATATTTTACTGTCAAAAACTTTCTCTCTTTGAGTCCATATCAAATTAACATCTAAAAAGTTTATATTTAAACCACATTCTTCTTTTACAAACTTCAAATACTCAGAAGTGTTATTAATGTCTACTAAAAATTATCCATCTTTCTATGGGTAGCTTCTAAAATAACAAAAACAGGTCATCCACAAACCTAGAGTAATATAAAATTTGATATTTATCATATAAATACATCAATCTAGTGGTTTCCCAAAAGGCCATTACTATGTTGGCATATGCTGGGGCAGCCAGAGATCCCATGGCTACTCCCTTCAATTGTTTATAATAACACCTGTTAAACAGAAAAAAGTTGTTATCCAGTATCAGTTTAATTAATTCACATAATAAAATTGTCTTAATCTGGTCTAGAGCTGTATTCTTACATAAAAATATTCTTACAGCTTCCACCACTTCTGAGTGGGGAATACTGGTAAATAAAGAAAGTACGTCTATTGTCACCATTAAATGTTTGTCAGTATTAAGTTCAAAAACCTGAGAAAAGCTCCTTATTTTATCTAAAAAGTCCCAAGAGTCTTTCAAATAGGACTTCAGCTTTACTACTATTGGCTTCAAAACTGCATTAATAACCAGGGAAATGCCCTCAGTGATAGCTTGTGGGGAAGACACTATCGGTCTGAAAGGGTGATCGGTAACACTTTTATCTGTTTTGGGGATGCCAAATAGCACCCCTACTATTGGTCTATCAATAACACAAAAACGATACATGTCTAAATCTATTTGCTGGTCTATTAGAAGGTCATAAAGGAAGGAATGAATATACTTATAACTGAGCTCTATGGTTTGCATATTAACTTGTGCATAATCTCCTTCATTGGTTAACGACTTTAACATACCCCTGTTATATTGATCAACATTCATAATGACTATATTACCCCCCTTATCACTCTTCATATATCAAAAGTGGTTATAACTTTTTAATTCATTCAATGCTTTTCGTTCATTTCCAGAAAAGTTGTCATACCATTTCTTATGCCTGTTACTTAAACATTTCTTAAAATCACATAGGCACATTTCTTCAAACACACTTAACATGTGACACAAGTTAGGAGTAAAACATGATGTTTTTTTTTTTTTTAAATCTACAGAAACTTCATGAACATTTTTAAACAAATACTGTAAATTTAACTTTCTGGTATACTGTTTAAAGTCTATTGCAATTTTTTTCATATTTCGCCCTTCTTGTGGGCACAAAACCAAAACCATAGCTCAGACCTTGCTCTTGCGCTTCTGTAAACACTGTATCAGACAAATTAATTAAGTCAAAGTTACCAGTTTTGTTGTCTATTGGTCGTCCGCGGACGACTCGGATGTCAATTGTTCTCTTGTTCTGATGGCTCTCCCCCATGGCATACTGGTCTCCCTCCTCAGTAAAAAAAACTTTTGGTCTGGCACCAGTAAAACCCACTTCACCTATTTTCACAGAGATATCATTAGGCTACCCATAGAGAGATGGATAATTTTTAGTAGACATTAATAACACTTCTGAGTATTTGAAGTTTGTAAAAGGAGAATGCGGTTTAAATATAAACTTTTTAGATGTTAATTTGATATGAAATCAAAGAAAGAAAGTTTTTGACAGTAAAATATTTAGAAAGGATACGTTTACAAATGGATATCTGCATTACCAGAGTAACCATCCTGATTTTATAAAGAAGAATAATCCCAAAGGTCAATACATTCGGGCTGGCCAGATGACTACCCAAGATAATGATGTTAATATTGAATTTCAATTCATCACTGACTTATATTTAGCTAGAGGCTATGATATTGGCTATTTAGTGTTAGCGAAGGAAGAGGTCTTGATTAAAAGAAATGAGGTTTACCCACCCATTCTTAAGCAATCCTTAGTAAACAATAAGTCCTTACAGAGAGATTCACAGACTAAACACCTGGCTATGTTCAGTATGGTCATGATCACGGTTTGTCCATTTATTAGTAGGAATATAGTTTATAACAACTGGAGAATCTTGGAGGGGAACAAAGACCTCATGGAAGTTATAGGGACCAAGCCAGGTTTTGTTTATCGAAACACTTATAATATTAAAAAGTTTTTGGAAAGAGATGACACCAAAAGAAATGTCAGTTTATTACAGCATGTTCATAAGAAAGGCATGTTTAAGTGTGGAAACTGCAATGTGTGTAGATTTATTCTTGAAGGACCATGTATTATGATCCCTCATTTAGAACGAACGTTTGTAGTTCCAGGGTATTGTACTTGTAAATCTAGGGGTATTATGTACATTGGTATATGTAGTGGGTGTAGCGCTTATTATATGGGAGTGACCACCAGAACACTTCTTGAACATACGAGAGAACACATTTATTACATCAGAACTAAAACTGAAAGAAATGCGTTATATAAGCACTCTATTGAATGTGTTAATTTAAAAAAAAAAATTATTTTCTATATTAGAAGTAGTGTATGGTGACTTGAGGGGAGCTGATTACAAAAACTTATTAGAACAAAGGGAGACAGTTTGGTAGGTGAGACTGGAGGCAGATATTAAACCTGGGCTTAATGATAGTATTAATATCAAATGTTTTCTTAAAAATAGGAAACCGAAGGTCATCAAATGATATAAGATTATTTTAAATGCATTTTAACTGTTTTTATTCATTAAAGGTGTTTAATTTGTGATTGTTTAGGCTCACATATATATATTTTTGCCAGTATTTGATGGGTTAATGTATTGGGGATTGTTATTTAATTTAATTGAATAATTGCTTGTTAATCAACTGTGGGGTATATAATGGTGTTGTTTAGTTGTATGAACTTTTTCTGATGAAGTCTGACAAAAGTGTGAATTAAAGGTTTTGAAGGCTAAAACACAGTTTCTCCGACTTTTATTGCCCATCAGGTATCCTTGCCTTTTTGAGTTTGTATTCTCAGGTCATTATTGATAATTCCATCTCCTCCCTGTGCTTTGTTTGGATTCAGTTTTTGCAGTTCTTTTCAGTATAGTCTAATTTGATTTCAGTTTCTGCGATTACCTGGATGTCACTAGGACAACTTATCACCCCCTTTGTGGAACCAAACTGTTTTTCATGAGATTTTGTAAATATATCTATAATCTGTTGTGTCTGAGAATAAAATTTAGAATCTACACACAGTTTATCAATATGTTTGTCTTTACTCCTTCCACATCTTATGTATCTATAAAAAGGTTTCCCATTATGCTCAATATCTTTATATACATCTTCAAAATTTTCTTGATCTTGTCTCACACTCTGTTTAATTTGTTTGTCTAGCTTGTTTATTTCAGTTTTGAAAGTTGTAGTTCGACCTGTCTTTAATTTTTTTATATTTTTGTCTCTCACTCTTAATCAGGTATCTTGTTCTTATGAAAATATATCCCCCTGACATTGTATGTTAAGATCCCGATGTTAAAATTTTTTTTTGATATTTTGCACTCAATTTCTTTTTCAAAACTGTCCATATTCCATCTGCAGTTTTTCCACCGAACACATCACTCCAATTAGTTTTACATAGTGACTTATTAATCTTCTGTGCATTGGTTTCGATTTCAGTTTGGCAGAATTATCTAGCAACAAATTAACCTTCATAACTCCATGCTCACTACACATCAACAGAGGTAAAATTTGACTTAAAGTAACAGTAATTTCTTTAGGAACACAAACAATGTCTAGTATGTTCTGTTCCCTGGTAGTGTTTTTTTTTTTTACAATCTGAAGCAATTTGTTGTTCCTGAACATATGTGTCATGAATAATTTCCTTACTAATGTTGTTGAATTAATATTATTCCAATCTCTTTATGCTAAATTTAAATCCCCAGCTATGAATTCCTCCTGGTTATCCGCACTTGACTTTGATAGTCTATATACTCCAGTAATTGTTATATATTCCAGTGTCACCTGTATTGCCACAGTTGCAGAGTCTACAGTATTGGTGTTATCATTGAACATGTATTCAATAATCACAAGTCTCATAACTACTGTTGATTCCTGTCATCACACCTCCACTTGATTTTTTTGTTAGAATGTCTTTTACAGAAAAAATATTTATACCCTGACAGAACTGGTTTCCAATCATTGTTCTTTAACCATGTTTCACAAACAATAACATCATCAGTCTTGTGGAAACGTAGCAAATATTTCAATAAAAAACTTTGTTATTAATGCTCCTAACATTAACAACTATCAGAGATGCATCAAATATTGCTTTCTGTGAAATGTTATATTTTCGACCTGGCAAAAATCTGCCTAGTCTTTGTCAAATATTGTAAAATATCTGCTGTAAAAATTCTCTTCCCTGATCTTGATGAATGTACACCATCATGTCTGAACATGTATGCCCAAAAACTAAGCTTGGATGTTCTACACATTTCCATTTTTTAAAACAGCACTTTTTTTATGTAGGTATTTACCCAAAAAATATTTTCATTCACAGTGACCTGACTATCCTTTCTATATGTGATTTGTGAAAAATAGGTCCTAACACCAGTACAAACTATACTATCTTAGAGGGCTGTAAGCTCCTTACAGTCAGAGAATCATTGCGGGTGAGATAATTTGTATCGACATGAATGAAAACAGATCTGTAATTCCTTACATTAAGACATTCCAAGGCTTGTCTCTCATCCTCTATTTTTGCTCCTGCCAAGCATAACACTATTCAATGTTCATTATCTTCTCTGCAAATTTAAGTATCAGTTCCTCTAATAATAGAATCTCCAATTACAAGAATAGCTTTTCTGACAAGATCTGAAAAATCTTCAACTTCTAATACAGTACTATCTGCTCTATCACTTATTATAAAGGAATGATCTTCATCACCATTAATCTTATTAATCCCACTGTTTTCATTGCGTATTAAATTCTCATCCAGCTGGCTTTGTACATCCACAACTTGAGCCATGTAAACAACATCTGTCTTTCTCTTCCTTTTTCTTGCAGTAATGTTCTTCAAGTCCTTCCATGTTCAATTTTAATTTCTTCCTTTACACCTGCCCTTCGGCTCTTTTTTTCTACCTTCTCTTTTGGAAAAATTATGCCTTTTTCTGTAGACTGAAGGTTTTCTGATAGAAAAATGTTATCATTCCCTCTAACCTGTGTGTTACGTAACAAAGCAGTGTCCTTTTTACTACGTATTCTCTTTCCTTTACAGTCATTAATCAGTTTCTTTTTCATCCTTATTTGTTAAGAACTTCTTCCTTTCTTTCTTTTTTTTTTTTTTTGCTTCCTTCTAAACATTCTAAATCCTCAGATTGCTGAATAATTACATCCAGAATTCCAAAGTTGTCAGGGACATCATCTTGTCTTTACAGACAATAGATATGTAATTTCCTAAATGTGTTATATTTGCTCTTTGCCTAACATTATTTATCTCACGAGTCCAGTCATTAATATAACAAGCTGTGCCAACTGCACAAGTGCAATAATCTTCAATAAGTCTAGATTTACTTCTAATAATTGGAAGCAAATCATCCAGCTTTTTACATAAATAAAAATCACCAGTGTTATCAGGTGTTACCTTTAAATATGCACAGCATTTATTACACTGTACAAGATATTTGTGCTTTAGCAAATCATTAATGACATAATCATTTATAGAATCCATATTCAGCTTCAAATGTTTAAAAAAATTATAAAAGAAAAGAATAATCAAAATCAGTAACCCCAGAAATCTAAGAGAACTTAAATCAAATCCTATGAAAAAAATCACACAAGCAATATACAAATAAATACTACAGTAAGTATAGTAAGGTGGTTGTCCTGACCGTACAAGTTCTGAAAGTCAGACAAAAGCTGTAATTCCTTTACATCACTATTGCTCACAGTTGCACTTCTTTTTAACAGTAAAGATCAATAAATAACAAACAAAGATAGGATTATTTAGATAAGTCTGGATTGTCCTGTCTGTAGTCTGTGTGAATTTATAACTGAATAGGCCCCTTGGGATGGCTAGAGTTTGCCTGTCTAAAACCTATCCCTTTCTAACAACCAACAGTGAAAATTAAAGGTAAAACAACAAAATATAAATCAAAGTAAATCTTCTTGTTTGGAAACTATCCCTTTCTTCCTACAAATAGTAAAAAACAGTAGTGTAAAATAAAATATAAATTCAAATAAAATGGCTCTTCCAGTAAACTCCATAGTAAATCACAAACTGAGATAGAATTGTTTAGATAAGCTCTGGTTGATCTATTTTTAACACCTGCCTTTTTTCCTTAAGTTTGAAAGAACATACTCCTTCAGTTCATAAGTTTGAAATTACTTAAATATTTACCTAAATCTTGCCTGGCTGGATACGCTTTTAGATCCTTGTGTAGACGACATATTTCCAAACACTATAAAATTGTATTAAAAGACCATTCCTTCATATTTTAACTGCTTGTGATAAGCTGATTCTCCCAATAAACAAGGTGGTTTAGCAATATCTGATTTGAAGAATTATTTTAGAGACATGCAGTCAAGATTCATATACTTAATACAAACAGAAGGTTATAATTCAAAGTGAAAAGGGATGATGATGGAGCAGAGGGAAGTTCAAGAAATAAAGCGAGAGTGGGATTTTGGATGCAGATTCTTGAGCAGAATAACAATAACCATACAAAATATTATATTCATAAAGCTGCCAAAAGTATTCTAAGAACTGAGCCAACATGGGAATGAAGAAAGAAAATGCTGCCAATAGGTATGACTGCATGTAGGGGTACAGAAAATAGGCAAGAGGAGACTGGAGTTTTCTGGAGAAAAGTGGCACAGGGACCAAGGTTCTGGGAGCAAATAACTAGAGGGGGACTGGTAATAGAGTGGGATGAGGTCAAGAAGAAGTCTGAACTGCAGTTTAGAGGCTGCCTTCCATACCATGGATTTTTATCGATGTAGAGGCAAAGAGTAAGGGATATTGGAGTCCTAAGTGAAATACCTGCTCTGGTAGAGGTTTTTAGTTGAATCTAGAACAGAAGCTGCTGTGAAAAAGAGGATAATTCGTAGGACATATAAAATATTGCATGACAAATATAAGAATCAGTCAGAGGAGGTTAGCAAGGATTAGGAAGAAAGACTGAAAAAGAACTTTGCAAGGGAACAATAGGAGAACATATGTATGGCTCAAATGTATGCAAAAAAGTCGAGAAGGTTTAGGATTTTTTGCTTGGAAGTACACCCAAGCAGACTTCAAAGAATTTTTTCCTTAAGGGAGATAGCAAATGTTGGAGGTGTAATGGTAAAGAAAGAGATAACTGGAAACATGTTTTTGGAAGTATTGAATTCGTAGACTTTAAAAATTCCATAAAGAGTACTCTGTTAGAAATATTGGGGGAGTTGATTGCTGTAACTAAGGAAATGATTCTTTTCAGCTGGAATATAGGATCTGAATGTGTTAGACACAGTAAGGCATTGTTAAGTTTGATTCTTCTGGTCATTAAAAAAAATGACTGCTAGAAAATAAAATCAAAATCTACACCAACCATCTCTGAAGTATTGAATAATGTAAAAGAGATAAAAGAACTTGAACTGAGATCTTTATTAAAGTGGAGAAGGAAATTACATAGAAATAAATTGAATTTGTGGGAAAAATACATGCAACACAATGTCCAGTGGAGTGAGGATGAAGGGAAGGCAGGGACTGATCAATTTACATAATGTTGAACTAAATGAGAATTGTAAAGAAAGAAAACAAATAACGTATAATGTATGTATATGAAAAAAATGTTAATATGTTTTTTCTTTTTTCTATTAATGTATGAGTGCCTATGTCTTAAATGATAATTTAATAAACGTGTTTAAAAATGAAATTGTCTGCACTTGGAAATCTGCTCTGGCATTGACAAATATTTTTTTATAATGCCTGCAGATTTCAACCCTATTTCTCGACTATATTCGACCTGAATTACTCCTGAAAGTAGTCTAACAGAGAATAACCACTTTAAATACCTTAACAAATACAATATTTTATCTAGGTGCTGGCATTGCATTATCAGTGGAAGGAGAATAATGCCAACTAACTATGATTAAGATAAATAAAGACAGTTTATTTGGGAAGAATGGGAAACCTCAGACTTACCTTGTTTTTTTTCTGTAGGATTGTGTAAAAATAAATTAATTGCTTAGCTCTTCTGAATTTACTTGGTTTTGACTTGTTGAGATCTGCTTTAACAGGTGGCACACTTACGCATAGAAAAGGGCATTATTTTCCAACATAAGGTCCTAAAAAGATTGCAATCAAGGTGAGCACCAACACAGAGATGCACCCTTTTGTTGATATATTCATGTTTTGCAGATTCCAAGTTTTGTAATGCTACCCTAAAGAGGTTAGCATCACTGTTCAGCTCTAAAAAAGGTAAAATGCCTAACTGTTAAGCAAAGTTTATGCTGACTACTGCATTCTCTATTTCCTAAATTAAAAAGACTTGATGCATTTGCAACCTTAGCCCAGAAACAAATTCTAAACAAGGGTCTACTTGCTTAACTCACAATCATATGGGCGCAGTTTTGTTCCATAGACCAGCAAATGAACTGTGTCATCGACCATTTTTTCTCTAAACTGGGACCAAAGGCTTGTTAAGAGTTCTTTTCATTAGACAGTTACTACAGTGTACTTAAATAGCCTCCTCCTCTGTAGTCTTTGTCACTATATTCAATCTCCTAAAGAAACATGCTCCTCAAACCCTAGCTCTGCCCATGGCCATCATTCACAACTGTAATAGCATTCTCTCAGAAAATTAGTGCCACAGTCAGTGGTTGTGTTGTGGCTGAGTCAGGGGTGTTGGATAAAGTGTGCCCTCTACTAAAAAGGAAACTGGAGGCATATGAGTAATTGAAAACCGACTCATTTATTCCAGTTGCTGCCAGTTAAAGTTGTGGTACAATTCATTCAGGTCATGCACAGTTTGTGGACAAGTGCTGCCTTACCTAGTGTAGGGTGAAGTAATGAGTCTGACCAGCTAGTCACTGGATTATGCCAGTTAATAAGAGTGCTTGTAGAGTTCTTTTCTGTAATGTTTTGGCCTCCTCTTACTGTGTGGGGATTTTAGCAGTATTAGTAGCATGCCTGTATGCTAAAGTATATTGATTTCCCATGGTCTTTTTATGGGGTTTGTGTATGTGCTGTCTGCAAATGTCCAATTTGGCTGTTTTGTAATACCTGCAGAGTACACATGTACATTCATATGCTGGCCTTGAAACTGATTTGATACAAAACAGCAAGTCTGCCATTAAGCTGTCCAGTTTATGTGTCTGGACACATGTTCAACTTACTTTAAATCTTAAAATTAAAGAAGACAGATTCACTAAGCCAGGCAAGCAATGGATTACTCTCGCTATAGAATCAGTGAATGTTATTTGACTTTAAGACTCTGCATAAGTATCCAGTTGCAGGTCTTGGTTGATGGACTGAATTCTACCCAAATGTTAAGTGCAGTTTCTATATAAATTCTCCATTACTGGCCATGATTCCTGCTACTTCATTTCCATTTTTTGCCCCACTAATTATATTAGAGTCAAAACCTTAACAGATCCTAGCTCAGTGTTCCCTAGGTAACCCTTCCAAGCCATTCATTACTGCAATAACGTCAAATATGAATACTAATTGTGCAGTCAATGGTACCCATTCTGTCTGCCATGTTTTATATATCAGTACTAATTTGTTACTTTTGCTTGGTTGGCTTAACTTTAGACCAGGTTTTATCACAGTATGGTCCACATCATTCTTCACCTATTATTTGGCTGTTTATGCATAGCTCTAGTATACTTTTGCAGATCTCCTATATCTGCATTTTCAGAATTGTTTTAATCTTCTAGGCTAGTGGAGTATTTTTGGAGCAAAGCATTAGGAACAAATTGAAAACAAGTACTGGCTGTTAATGCTAAATCAGAGCTTTTTTTTTCTTCTCTTCATTGTCCTGTGTTACAGTTACTGTATTATTGGCTAAAACATCTAGATTGTATGCTGTAAGCAAGTAATTGCCAATGTTAATGCCAAATTGTAATAAAGGTTTCTGCTATGTTCTGAAGTATATTGCTCAGCTAATATGATATGCTGCGGTACAGTAATGTGTATTGTACTGATGTTTTTTAGACTGTACCCTAATGCACTTATAACGTTTTATGCCTGCTCTTTCAGATGTCTCTGAATCAAGGTTATTGATAATTTATTCCCCCTCTACTACAAAGAAAGCTGGAGATAATCTAATGATTCACAGCAGTTGACACAGCTGATTAAGGCTATGCACTTTTAATGAGCTGCTTGCTGTGGTCCGGGGTTTGAGTCTTTCATTCCCCTTTTTTATCACGTAGGATAGTATTAAGTGCTGACTAGCTAGATTTTGGAATGTGCTAGCTAACAGCAGCATTTGCAAAGATTCATTCTGTTTATACTATTTTTCTCTGTTTTTCCCTCTCCACTCCTATTTACATTGAAATGCCAGCTTTTAATTGGAAACTTACATTTTATACCATATATAGTTCACTCCCTCTTTTCATCAGAAAATGTTCATTTAGATGGTAAAACCTAGATATGTTTTGATTACTCAGTGAAAACTGCCTATGTAGCGTGATTGGTAGCTTGTTTATCTTTCATACCTTATACTTTCTGTTTCCTTATTAAATTCATGAAAGAGCTATCGAAAGGGCTACATAACTATCTAAGATGACCCAAGCATATAGATTTTTCTTTAGTTTGTAGCTTTTACCTTTTTGGAGGATGCAAGACTGAAATAATGTGCCATACACGTCTGACCTGTTAGCACATAGAGTCATTTGTATATTTATGTCTGTTTGTGTGGTTGATTGTAAATATGACAGGCATATCTCATTTATCTAGTTTATGTCTGTTTGTGTGATTGATTAAAAATATGACTTAGCCTTAATTTTTAAAGAAGGGGCTGGTTCCTCAACTATTAAAGTTGGGTTAGCTGCAATATCAAATATTCATATTGGATTCAAAGGTTCTTCAGCGGCCGCACACAAATTGTGCAGAGCTTTCTTGCAAGGCACTCTCTCTCCTTTTGAGACCTCCATTTAAGGACTCTACTCCCCCATGGGATCTCAGTCTGGTACTGCAAGCGCTACACATTTCCGCTTTGAACCAGCAGCTAAATGTGATCTTAAGTATCTTACTTGGAAAACTGTTCTTATAGTAGCCATTACCTCTGCTAGATGAATTTCAGAGATTCAAGCCTTGTCTTCAAAACCTCCATATTTGATCTTACACAAGGATAGAATTACACTACAAACTAATGCCTCCTTCCTTCCCAAGGTGGTGTCAGAATCTGATATCAATCAATCCATTAATTTGCCAGTATTCTTCCCTAATTTTGCAAACAAGGGTGAATACATGTTACATTTATTGGATGTTCACAATTGCATTTTCACCTGCATAGAACAAATGACATCAGAAAAGCAGATCAGTTGTTTGTTTCCTTTGCAGAAGTGAAATTGGGAAAACTAGTAGCAAAAGTAACTTTAGCCAGATGGCTAACTGATTGTGTTTCATTTATATATAACAAATTGGGTATTTCTTTACTACAACTGGCAATAGCTCATTCAAACAGGTCCATAGCAACATCTTCAGTGTTTCTTTTCCAGAGTGTCTATGGATGACGTATGTGCAGCAGCAGCAGCTTGAGCTACTTCATACTTTTATTAATTATTATAAATTGGATTTGGTCTCCAGGGGTAGAGCCTCATTTGGTTCAACTGTGCTCAGGAATATCCTTCCTTAGAGTCTACCCAGGATTATATGTAGTTGGGGACTCTGCCCCCTCAGTTGGGGATAGAATGAAAATTGACAACATCAGATAAAGAAGTTATGTACTTCCCATAGAGTTCCATCTGTGTTGTCCATTTTCATTCTTCCTCAACTTCCTGCCAACCAACCCCCTTCTTTCTATTTGCAAACTTATGGGAAAATGAGCTGTTAGAGGGATATCATTGTTCTTATGTTGAGCTCCAGATATAGTTTCTTTCTCTACTGAGTACATGCAATTTTACATCTCCTATATTTATGCATGTTAAATATTTCCTTTGTGGTAAAAAAATCAGCAAACAAGATCTGAGGTGGCCTGGAGTTGGTCCATTGTGGGTGGGGGGATGCTCGAGAGGTTTTGGTTGCCACGAACTTTAGCAATTACTGAGTTGGATCTGGGGATTGGATTTGAACCCATCAGTTGAGGCAGAATGAAAATGGACAACACAGATGGAACACTGTGGTAAGTACATAACTTCTTTTTTAACAAAGACAATGATGAAGGAGGCAAGGTGCTGACCAAAACTCAGAATCAACAAAAACAAAGCACCAGTCCTTAGGGGTAAAAATAAATAAACCAACAGTTGGAATGAACAGCCGTTTATTCACATACACATAAATGCCAAATGTATAAAAAATAAACGTTTTTGTCTCCCATGGACCTCATCAGATAGAATAAGGATAAAGAATAAAACAGCTCTCCTTTCTTTTATATAAATCCTTCCCCTTTCCTTTAATTGAACAATTAACGCAGTGCAAACTCATTAACAACCACAAAACACTTACTAAAATTCTACTTGGTTTATGTGTAAAATCTTACTTGATTTATACATATAATCTTTTAATTAAAAATGTATTAAAAATATATATGTTGTTAGTGAAAGCCAAGTTTAAAACCACAAAGTAAAAAACTGAATGTTAAAATAAGAATAAACGTCACATTATACAATGACCCCCCCCCATTAATATTATAAAATGTGCACGCTGATTGGTCAGCGTGCACGTTGTAAATCCGAGTTATAGTAATGGAAAAAGGTCCGGTCGCCCAGACTTTTCCCATTACTATATCACTTTTTTTACAGCAACACTGTATCGCTATGTTAAATGAGTTTAACATAGCGAGACAGCTTTAAAAAAAGCAACTGAGATTCTCGGTTGCTTTTTTTAAAGCTGCCTCGCTATGTTAAACCCATTTAACATAGCGAAACAGTTTGTAAAAAGCAACAGAGATCTTGCTTTCTCTGTTGCTTTTGCCCACAGCTCTGATGTACTGCGTAGGCATATGCATGTGCAGTACATCAGAACTGCGGCAGAATACCAGACAGCTGTGGAAGGGCAGCAAGGAGGCATTATACAATGCCATTATTTAAGAAAAGTAATTATTTTTTTTCTTAAATAATGTCATTGTATAATAGCAATAACCCACGCCTGGGTGTGGGTAATGCTGGATTTACCAACAGTTGGCTTTGTTTGGCCACTCAGGCTTCACCCTCATGACCAAACCACATGAACCGTGGGTAAATCCAGCATTACTTAAACGCAGGCATGGGTTATTGCTATAATATACAAGGTTTTTGAGACAACTTGTTACCTAAGAATCAACCAAGCTAATCAACCCTATTGCTGGACAAAACTTCCATCTAGTGGCCGAATCCTTATATTACACTTACAACTTAGCAACCCTCATCTTCAAAATTGGAACAATGGACATGTGTTCATTAAGACCAGGAAATGGACCGGCCTCCAGTACCAGCTGCCAATACAGTTCCCTAACTTCGATTCTGGTCTCCCAGGGGCCACCCCGGGGGTCCTTTTCCACCTTTTCCAGAACAAAAAAATGGCATCCTGCATCTGCACATGTCAATGCATGTTTGTACAGGGCGTTGTTACTGTCCTTGCTTTTAATGGCATTCAAATGTTCATAAATTCTTCTCGTAAGCTTACGTGTAGATATACCACACCTTCACTATTACAATTAGTAAATTAATTAGCTCTAATGGTCCTATCCCTCACTTCAACATGCACACTCCCCTGGTTCAAAATATAGGGGCACTGTGCACAGGTACCGCATTTGTAAGTACCCAATCTCCTATGGTTATGTGATTCTTGGTTGCTGTTCTCTAAAAGCTCCTTGATGTTGTTTCCTCTTCTATAAGTAAACTGTAATGGGCTTCTAAAGAAAATATCCAAGTCCGAGTACCCTTTAAACTTTTCCCAGTGCTGATTAATAATACCTCGAATTCTATGGGTATCAGTGTCATATTTCATAACCAATGCCCCTATAGGTGCTGAATCCCCCTCCTGTTCTGTTCCATTCCCTTTTTCTCTACCACTTGTACTTGTAGTGTTTTCACCATGGCCCAACATAGGGCAAAATCTGCCTTTTCTCTCTTCTATTACTTCTACCATGACCTCCTCAATTAAATCTAAGGGGTACTTCCTGCCCAAAAACATGTTTTTCAGATTCAAACTTTCCTTCTCTTAATCTGAATCTTTGGATGTCATCGTACTACTACTACATATGAACTGACAAGTATACTCCTTTTTTGTTTAAAGGGGTGTTGACTAGTAAAGTACAGATAGGAGTTAGAAAAGGTGCTCTTCCTGTAAACCCTTGATTCAAACCCCTGACTCTCCTTCACTTTCCTCAGGGTCACATCCAGGAAATCCATCTCTTGATGTGCGATAGAATGTGTAAATTTTAAAAATTCAGTAGAGTGGTTTAAATAGTGGATGAATTCCATCAATTTAGCCTTTGTGCCAGTCCAAAATATACAAATATCGTCCAAATAATGCTTGTAATAACTCCAATACTGTGCGTATTCAGAGGAAAAGACAAACTTTTCTTTCCGTACCATAAGGACAATATTTGCATATGTGGGGGCACAGCATGCCTCCATCGCTACCCCGTTAGTTTGCTAAAAAATTCCCCCTCAATAAACAGGAAATTATACCTCAGTACAAGTTCCATAAGCTCTAAACACACCAATAATTCCTTCCTTTCCAATTTTCCATAAGTGTGTAGAGCCTCCTCAAACCATTCCATCCCAGTTTGATGTGGAATCACATTAAACAAATCTTGAATATCTAAAGTCATAAAAATAAGTGAATCAGTGTATAAATCCCACTCAATATTTCTAAGAAAATCCCAGGAGTCCTTCAGGATTCCCCCCACCATGGTCCAAATCCCTTTAAGTTTTAAATCCAAGTATTTGGCCAAGGGATACGTTTTGGAACCTGTCGCCGCCACTATGGGCCTCATGGGGGGGGGGGTCCTGGGAGTTCTTATGAACCTTGGGGATTCCAAAAATAGATGGAATCCTGGGGTGGTTGATGATTAAATACCTGAAAGTGCCCAGGTCAATAAGTTTGTCTTGAAGCATGTCATTCAGACCAAAATCAATCCTGTTGTAAGCCAAATTTATTTCATTTCTGGACACTCAAACGTATCTGGAATCATCGTTCAACATTTCCAACATCTTACTACTGTACAAAATACTATCCATTAATACCATCCCACCACCTTTGTCCAGTTGCATTACCCTAAGATACTTGTTTTGACTCAAGGTTCTAATAAAGTCACTTTCCTCTTTACTGAGATTGTAAATGTAACCTCCATGGTAGAGGCATCCTCTTATTTCCTTCTCCACTTGGAATTCAAAATTCCTCAATTGAGGATGGATGGGAGGGTTCATGGTGCTTGCCTTTTTAACCCCCTGTGTCTGAACCATCCTGTTCTGCCCCTGAAAAATAATTTCAAAGTTGTTTTTCCTCAAAAACATCTTGAGATCAATCAAAACATCTGCCACTCCCCTTCTGCTACTGGGAATAAACTTAAATCCCTTCATGAATAATTCAAAATGTTTTGTAGAGAGGACAACACTACTAAAATTGTAAATGCTAAAATCCCCCATGGTATGTCGTGTTCCTTCCACCATAATGGCATCCCTCCCAGGGTTATCCCCCAGCTGTGGGGTGTCACCTAATACCCCCTCCTGTTGATGGATCCTCCCTGGTAATAATATACTGGGGTCTTCCGTCTCAACCTCTCTGATCTCCTCAGTTCGGGATATTCTAAAGGGTCCAATGGTTCCAGGTGGTGTGTACCGTGTTCTTCACCAATGTATTCCATGTTGTTAACCCTCCTATCCCACTGGTCATGTACTGGTGGTCTAGTTTGGGCAAGTTCCCTGTTCCTGTCCCCAACCCCCACCCTGTCTGGCGGGTGTGAATTTCCTTTCTTGGTTTGGGGTAGGCTCATTTTTGCTGGTTTTCCAATAAATCCCTATCTAATTTCCCACACTTCCTTTTATATACCATCACACATTTATCCTCAACCTGTTTCTTAAGGTAAAAATATTTCTTCTTTTCCTCCTCTATAGTAAACATGAGGACAGTAATAACTAGTTGGTTAAGCTTCCCAATATTCACCTGTAAATTATCCATCTCCCTTTCATTTTCCCTGATAATGGCCCTCATAATGTCATGTCCACACCGATCGAAAATTTTTAAAAGTTCATCATGGAAGGTGGTACCCTCTACAACATTGTTCAGGTACTTGTGTACCCTAAGACCCTTGGAGACAATGCCCCGGTTGATGCATTCTTTAAGGTAACTGTTGTCAATACCCAACATTTTAAACTTAGCAATAAAAATAGGACAATTTTTTAACATTCCAAGCATAAGTAACATTTAAATCAGTTTCCCCACAGGAATTATCCCCAACCATACGTGTAGTTGAAGGTTTATAGTCCGAAAAAGCACTATGGGAATTCAGCCATACAGACATGCTGTCCCCCCTCCCCCAGATGTCATTTGATTCAGGGTGGAATGCGCTTGGTTGGAACCAAGAACTTCCTGTGTACAGTCACTTGTGTTGCATGTCCGTGCCCTTTCTCTGCTGAAAGAACCAGCGTTGTTCTCCTGGTTAACCGATAACCGCATTAAGGGCAAATTCAATCCTCCATCAAGTGACCCTTCTGCTCGTCCTTCTCGCCTCGGTTTTGGCACGCTCGAAGATGTCATATCCTCCGTTCGTGTACCGGTTGAGTCCTGTTCCACCAACGCTTCCTGGTTACAGGGTAAAGACTGAAAATTCCCGCTACTGTCTGTAATCACATTTAGTGACCTGTTGGAAGGAAGTTGCACCAATTGGGTAAGTTGTCCTTCCACTCTAACCAACCTCTGGTTGAAGAAATTGACATCTTGAGTTCCCCTGATTGGGGAACTATCACATACCTCCAGGTCCTCCATATAAACTAGTAACCAACAAAGACAACGATGAAGGAGGCAAGGTGCTGACCAAAACTCAGAACCAACAAAAACAAAGCACCAGTCCTTAGAGGTAAAAATAAATAAACCACTAGAAAACACTACAAGTACAAATGGTAGAGACAAAGGGAATGGAACAGAACAGGTGGGAGATTCAGCACCTATAGGGGCATTTGTTATGAAATATGACACCGATACCCATATAATTAGGGGTATTATTAATCAGCACTGGGAAAAGTTTGGGTACTCAGACTTGGATATTTTGTTTAGAAACCCATTACAGTTTACTTATAGAAGAGGAAAAAATATCAAGGAGCTTTTAGAGAACAGCAACCAAGAACCGCATAACTATAGGAGATTGGGTACTTACAAATGCGGTACCTGTGCACAATGTCCCTATATTTTGAACCAGGGGAGGGTGCATGTTGAAGTGAGGGACAGGATCATTAGAGCTAATTCATTTACTAATTGTAATAGTGAAGGTGTGATGTATCTTGCTACGTGTAAAGGCTGTGGGGCATTTTACATGGGCAAGACTACACGTAAGCTTAAGAGAAGAATTTATGAACATTTGAATGCCATTAAAAACAAGGTAAGTAACAACACCCTATACAAACATGCATTGACATGTGCAGATGCAGGATGGCATTTTTTTGTTCTGGAAAAGGACCCCCAGGGTGGCCCCTGGGAGACCAGAATCGAAGTTAGGGAACTTTATTGGCAGCTGGTACTGGAGGCCGGTCAATTTCCTGGTCTTAATGAACACATATCCATTATTCCAATTTTGAAGATGAGGGCTGCTAAGTTGTAGGTGTAATACAGGGATTCGGCCACTACATGGCAGTTTTGACCAGCAGCATGGTGGATTAGATTGGTTGATTCTTAGGTAACAGGTTGTCTCAAAAACCTTGTATTTTGTTATATTTATTCTTATTTTAACATTCAATTTTTACTTTGTGGTTTTAAACTTGGCTTTCACTAATAACATATATATTTTTAATTAAAAGATTATATGTATAAATTAAGTAGGATTTTACACATAAACCAAGTAGAATTTTAGTAAGTGTTTGAGGTTGTTAATGAGTTTGCACTGGGTTAATTGTTCAATTAAAGGAAAGGGGAAGGTTTTATATAAAAGAAAGGAGGGCTGTTTTATTCTTTATCCTTATTCTATCTTATGAAGTCCATGGGAGATGAAAACGCTTATTTTTTTATACATTTGGCATTTATGTGTTTGTGAATAAACGGCTGTTCATTCCAACCATTGGTTTATTTATTTCTACCTCTAAGGACTGGTGCTTTGTTTTTGTTGTTAACTTCTTTTTTAGACACATTGTGGTTTTCAGAGAGTTCTGTACTCAGCTACTGACACTAAAAAAAAACAGAGCTGAAAAGAAATATGAGGAAAGACCAGGATCTGCAATGACTGCCAATGAATTTTTGAGAAGCCTTATGCATTATATATAACTAACAGTGGAGACCAAAACAACCTATTATACTGAAACAGATAACGTTATGAATAATGGCCATTTTCCACCTTAATATATTTAGTCAAAGTCAAAGTAAACTTTATTGTCGCTTAGAAGTACACATGTGTAGCCTAAATGAAATTTCATGCATCAGTTCAATTCCTGAGATTAAAAGGAAAGTGAAGCAACATATACAAGTAGAAGAATAAACATAACTAACAAATACAATACTGTTCCCAATACACGCAAGAAAGAGCAGAGACATTTACCAATACTCATATACGAAAAGAATACCCTCCCCTGAGTTGAATTAACTACCGTATTTAAAGTAATACAAAACACACAACAGATTAAAATGCCAAGTTATTTGTCTAATATAGCACTTGAGTGAGTTAAATAATACTATGGGTATAATAAATAAATATTGCACTTGCTTGGAATATATGTAAGTATAGATTGCACAAATAAATAAAAATTGACTTATTATGTGTCCAGACCCATGGGACTAGTGCTTGAGTTCAGAAGTCTAATCATCGTAGGCTAGAAACTGTTACTTAATCTTGTAGTCCTGCAGTGGATGCTGCAATATCTACTGCCTGATGCCAGATGCTTAAACAATCCATGCACAGGATGTGTGTTGACCTGTATTATTTTGGTGGCCTTTCAGATGCTTCTTGCAGAATAAAGATGTTGTATCGATGGAAGACTGGAACCTGTTACCTTCTGTACAACCCTCACACTCTTTGTAGCTCCTTCCTTTCTGTAACTGTGCAGCTTCCAAACCACACTGTGAAGTTACAGGTGAGGATGCTCTCCATTGCACCTCTGTAGAAGGTGAAGAGAATATGAGGAGGAAGCTTAGCTTTTTTCAGCCTTCTTAAAAAGTGTAGGTATTGGTGTGCTTTTTTGACCAGTTGGCTGGTGTTTCCCGACCATGAGAGATCCTGAGATATGTGTACACCCAGGAATTTCGTACTCTTAACCCTCTCCACACTCACCATTGATCCTGAGTACTGGGTGTTTTTTTCTCCTTTTCCTGAAGTCGATGATGATCTCTTTGGTCTTGCTTACATTCAGGTCAAGGTTGTTCCCCTCGCATTAACTGATTAATGTATAATGTTTAATGTTTGTTAAATATACACCAGGATGTGCAATGAGTACCAATGAATTTTGAGTAGGTTCAAGTACTGCACCAAATACTGAATGCTAAAATGGCATGTTATGTGAAAAAAAAAGCTTAACTAGCAGTATGAATGCTAACACTATTGTTACAAATACAGGCCATCAACTAAGTATTTAACTATTCTTTGTACATACTTCTGACTGATGCTAATTTTGTCAGCTAAGTGTTTAACTACTCTTTGTACATAACATACTTCTGATTGAAAATCATCAATGTTTGTATTCACTTTTGCATGTATTGTGGAGGTTTTCTCTCTGGACCTCCACTGAATATGGGCTGTGAACAGCCCAGTGGGCTTTCCCAGTAAACAAATTGCAAATAAAAAATAATAAATAAATGACCAGAATACAGTTAAAATGTATTAATTCTGCCTGCTGTTCTTGCATATGTGATGGATATCCTGGTTAAAAATGGTCTCTGGGTCTCCTCCAAACAGCTCCATACAGGAGCACATCTCTTGAGCAATACCCAGTCCCTAGAAAGACTTTGAATAAGAAAATATTAGCTTTACCTCTCAATGCTTGTTGAAAACTGTCAGCATCCATAATAGGAATTCCAGTCATATCTCCGACTTTCACAAATGTCTACTTGGATTGGGAAACCTAAAATAGCCTTGTTATATGTAAATAGCCTTAAAACAACACATATACACAGCTAGAAGCATATATAAGTGCACAAAGATCTAGATGTTCCCATAGCAGCATCCTGGCTATAAGTTCAATTTTGTGTCTCTAGCCTCAAAGGAAAAAAATATACTCCATTTCACAATGACAGACCAGAGAGCAGTACTGGGGATGAACCAGTCCTATTATAGAATCAGGCATAATATTGAAACTAGGCTTTTCAAAAAGAATTGCATTACACATGACGACAATTGGACTCTGGTTCTATTATGGGTGGGAAGACACAACAAACTGTTAACAAGTGTGGACAATATTCCTCCTCCTCCATCAGTTGACCCGCCAAATAAGTCATTCTTACAATATTAGGCTGCTATGCTAAGAACAACATCATAATTATGGGGAATGGCAATCTGAAATGGCAAAGTTTACTCAACGCGCAGCTCAGTAACCAGCTATCCATGCAGGTGCTAATCTAACTTAACTAAGTACTTACTAGGTTTGGCCCAGTACTGGTAACAGCTCTGTCTTTGATGTAGTGATCACAAGCAGGTATTAGCACTATAATGGTGTCATTATCTTACTCACCATCTTAAGCAATCATTCCCCATTAACCACCTCATGGTCATTTAAGAAAGCAAGGCCAAATAGCCTACATGGCAGGGAGGGCATTTCAAGAAACAAAGGTAACTAATTTCCATACAGAACTAGGTAACATTAATTGCGAACCAGTATGTAAGAAAACTGACCGTGCTTGAGCACTGGATTAAATTATCTTTCTGATATTAATAAACTTTACCTTTTCCTAATAATGGTAGAAGACTCAAAAGAAATATTTTTGGCTGACCACAGCCCTAAAGGAACAGATTAAAGTGAGAAATGGAGCCTGGAAATGGAAGAAAAGTGACAAGAACACTTTACATCTCTAAGACTCCTGGGAGATGAGAAGAAACTGTCTTACTGACAACAGTGCAGCAAAAACTTTATATCTGAGAATGAAGGTGGCAACAAATTCTAGTTACTCTAAACTCTTTGGGAGGACTGTCAATGAGGTCATGGGTCATTCTACCAGTAACACCACCACTGATGAATTAAGTTACAAGGGCGTGATTAAAATTAAAGAGAATATGGATACATTTATTCCTTCATATGGGGCACTATCTGCATACAATGGGAATGAGCTCTTTCTAAACCACTATAATCCCCTTCATCTCCTTAGACCTCCATCCTTCGATTTTCAAGCAATGAAGATTGCCTTACTGGTGCAACATCCAAACATTCTTTTTTAACATCCCAGATTCTAAATATAGCAACTTCCATCATTACACACCTATTAGTACACACATATGACCTATTGCTTACTTTTGATATAATTCCCCTGCAGTTTAAACATGGCTTAATAGTTAATCTACCCAAAATCCCTTCACCTTCAAACTTGCAACACTTTTCATCCAATTGCAAATCTTTTCTCCTTCAGAAACATATGCAAAACGTGTATGCAGTCTGGCATTTGAGCTTGTTGACAAATAGGTCCTGCTGTTGCAATTACAGCATGGCTTAAGATAAGGTAATATATACCTTTACAGCTATTTACTACATCACAGATATGGTCTCCTCGAACATGGGAAAATGGTTTCTAACTAGGGCTCTATTTGTTGACGTGAAACATGCCTCTGAATCATTTGAGACATTTAGAAGTGATCAAGGTGATGGAATTCAAACAGAAAGACCAACGGAATAAATCCAGAGCTGATAAGTCACTTAAAGTCTACTTGGGTTATATTTACCCTGAAATAGGTACCCTGAATGTCAAGAGTCCTACAGGGTGCTTAAATTAGCCATCTCTCTTTTTGCTATACATTAATGTCTTCACAGATTAACTTATTACTATTATTATATATGTAGATGATATGTAGATGATATGTTTCTCCTGACAAAATCAGGTGCACTTGTTCAAAAAGGTATTCATATCAATATTGATAAACTGTGACTGGGATGACCAGAACAAAATTATAGTCAACACCAATAAAACTGCTTGCATCATGTTTGGCACTCTTCAAAGACTAGAGTGTATGGCATTACCCTTATTACTGTGACCCAGATCAGCCCACCTAAGTGCAGACCCCACACATATCTAGGACTATAGCTTGATCTTGTACCACCTGTTAGATATCATATGGAAACCTGGTTTGATGACATACTTATGCAAATGTTACTAAATCACTAATGACTTAACTAGAAAATCCAGAAAGTTTTTTGGAATGAAAATTCTGATTTCAAAGCCCTGCCAGTTGTTGTCCTAAATTCAGCGACAACACTAATATTATTTAGACTGTAGGAAATCAAATGTCTCTCACTGGTCACTAAAGGTATAATTCTTTACCACTTGAGTAAACTGTTTAAGTCCATGTCATAGACCATGCATCCTCTTTACTAGCCTTGGTTATATCCAGATCACTATATCTTGATTTTTGTCCCCTTAGCCTCTTAGCCCAGACCAGTGCAGTACTACATTTCATTTTTAAGAAAGCGGTGCTATTGCAATGGAGAGACAAACCTTCGGAATGCAAATCAAATATAACATGCTTTATGCAAACATTCAGAATGGAACTATTATTACATTCAGAATGGAACTATTATTATCCTTGGTGCAAAATTTATCATGTAGTCAGTATCAGTGCTGCTATCACTGCTTATCCCCCCACAAGGGGTGAGAACACAGTTGTGGCATGGCTGTTGCCCAAACAACCATCACAAAGTTTTGTCCTTTAAGCCCTAGCATTCATTATGTATATCTGCAAGGTCTTAATGCAGTCAGGTGGTGTGTTGGGTTGTTACCTCCTTTTACAACTGATACAAACTTGATCCACCATGTAAGCATACAGATGTGCCCATCCCAGGTCTCCACCAGGGATTGTAGGAATGGTATGTGTATTCTGGGCTGCAATCCTCCCCTTTAGAGAGAGAAGTAGGGTCTATTTCATTATTCCTGTCCTTACTCATCAAGCTCCTCCAGCTCTCAGGCCACATATCAAACCAGGATCATCTGGCCCATAGTTAGGGCTTCATCCACTGCTTTGTTAAATATGGATAACCCAAGAAAATATGTGCAGAAGTAGTAGCTAAGATGGAGCTGTATATCCTACTCATTGGGTTGCTTTGATCATTACTCGTGTTACCTAGCTGTGTCACACTAATTCGTGTGTCCATTTTCATGTGTTTAGGTTACAGGACCTAATTACTTCTAAAACAATTTGCCTACTGTGTGACTCTAAGCATGGTAGATGGATTGATTCCTTCCTCTTCTTTGAGGAAGCCACTTAACCACACAATGCACCTGGCAGGCCACTGAAAAGGGACAACTGTGTCCATTGCGCTTCCCAGTCAATAAATAAATCAAACTGACTGTAACTTTGTTCATAATGTGATCCTAACTGTTCAGGTACTTGTTACTCTTTGCTTAATATTTTACCATTGTTGTCCCGCTGGAATTTTTTATACCACACTGTCCTCTTTTATGACCCTGTTGAAGATGTGTTACATTGTATGGTACTGTCTTTGCACTATCATTGTACTGACTTGCAGAATGGTCTCACCTACATGGTTAAGAAAAATTAATGAATTCATAAATAAAAAGAAAAAATGGATACATTTCTAAGATAGATCCATTTGTAAATGCTTCCATGGTCCCCTATTACTTGAACACTAAATAAATAAATAAATATATGTTATTTTATATTTTAAGTTACAGACTCAGGTTGATGCAGTCAGTTTGCCATGCTGCTGTGTCAGGAGTCAGGCATTATCCTTTGATTTTGTAGCACCATGATTGGTATACTCTAACACTGTGATAACTGCACAGAGTTTTTATTTACTCACTTGTTTTACTGTGTTTATTATCTGTTATGATTGTCCTATTTTATTTACACTTTTTTTCTGGTGTTCTGACCATCAGTCTGCCTACCAGATCACCCTTCAATCTGTCAATCTGAAGATCTGACCTATTACTAGGCCAGGTACCATCCCAACAGGATCAGCCTCGGAATGATAACACAATATCTTCAGGCTGGAGAACTGCATACCACATACACTGAGGCATCATCCTCAGTACTTCATTCATGAGTCTGGCTGCAGCCTAGCCTGCTTCCTGTGGCAGCCTGCTTTGTGCCCATTGGCACATGCATATTCTCGCTGTTGTACATAATCCCCAGTTATACTGTATGCCACTTGGCAGGCATGCATACCTTTGCCTTTGAGCTGTCCACCTCCTTGGTATCCTGTATCTGTTGGGTATCACCGCTGTAACAGACCTCACGGCTTCTTTCAATACGTGTAGACAAGCCGCCATCGGCCATTTACTCCCACCCTCCATGGGTGGCACATCCAGTGCCCAGGTCACTAACTGGTTAAAATTCAGCTACATCATAGTTCATACCTCTCAACTATGTCGATTTTCGAAGAATGCCCAGATTTTTGCCTCACATTTTTGGTCTGTTTTTTTATAAAATTGTTGTTTTCTGGCAAATTAGTGGCAAATCATTAAAGATTGAAGTTAGGAAAATAATGGCATACATTTGAGTTTCAGACTTTGTACCCTTCAGAAAAATCATGCTAATGCAAAACCTGTTATTTTATCAAATATCAAAGTTTGTAAGAGCAATATTTAAAAAATTGCCCCTATTTTTGGGCCTTTTTCCCACTTTTATTTATGGCTTTGCCCAGATCTCTTGCTCAAAGATAGTTGAGAGTTATGTCATTGTTACAGTTTTAAACATCTGTACCATGGAGCGATCTATTTTATTTTATTGTTAGTATTATATACTTCTTTTTAGCCTATCAACTCTCTGAAATTGATCAGTCCATTGCCCAGTTAAACAGAAAATGAAACTTCAATATAAAGAATAGATTCTGTTTCACCATAGTCAGGGCAGTGAGAGACGTGAATTTGCACTCACCTGATACCAGCTGGTAGCCTCTCCACCATTACTTGCACATGTTGAACTATTTGAAGTTTGGTTTATGGCTGGCCAAAATACAGTACAATGAATATATGAAATACAAAACCCTTTAATAAACACCATTTGTGTAGTAATAAAGAAGAAAATGTAGGATGAATGAATTACATAAGAAGAAAAATATAAACAGTACATTTAGAATGTATTCTTGTCATAGGCAAATATATTTAAATAACTTCCTTCAATGGCAACCATTGTACAACAGAAGTTTATTCTCATGCATTATTTACAAGAAACTTGTTACATTCTCCATGCTTGCAAGAGACAAAAAAAAATCTTTTGTGTGTGTTTGAAAAACAAAAATGGGACACTGTATCGTTGTTATTTATCTGAAACGCCAAGTAAGACTGTAGCCAAGCATACTCTTTGTAATCAACAGAGTACATATTTTTTAAACATTTACAAAAATACTATGATGACAATCAGTGACTTTAAAATAAGGCCTACAGCAAAGATCTGCACATAGATTGTTTAAAGAGAGGGTTACACACCTAAAAACAATTTTTGTTATTGTTGTAGATGGCATCAGATAAACCTAAGGCATATCTGTATAGGGGACAGTATTTGAAGAAATGTATGCATGTTTTAATGTCACTTGGTTTCCTGGGGGCAAGTGATATGAAGCTCTTGAGTACAAGATGGAAATCTCTGTCTGCACCTCATATAGCAAGGAACTGCTTAATTTATTATTGGTGTAAATGATAGGGAATTACACCCTCTTATTTCCAGCTCTTGAGTACAAGATGGAAATCTCTGTCTGCACCTCATATAGCAAGGAGCTCCTTAATGTATTATTAGTGTAAATAATAGGGAATTACATTCTCTTATTTCCCTAACAGAAGAGGTATCCTATTGTTTTCCAAAGAAGTTCCCAGAGAGGAAATGCATGTCTACTGCTTCACAAGACAACAAGCAGGACATTTTTTTCTTGATAGTAAAATTCATGGAATCATTGAGCAAACCTGTGTCTGGACTATGCTACAGCTACTAGCTCACAAACAGCTTTCTTCTGCCAGCCTTGTTGACTTGGGTCTCTTGAGGCAGTGTCGCAACTACCTCAAGTACACTGACAACCCTCTACTAATCACTCACTCGAGTAAAGAGTGACAGAGATGTATCTACACCAAGAATCTTGAATCCATGCTGTCACGCAGTCAAAACAGTAACACTGAAGAGGTTGCCAACCCACCCACCACTACTCATGCACATAGTGCCACCACTGCTTATACACATAGTACACATCAAACACAAAAATCAATATATGCAGAGGTTCTCTCAAAAAGCTTACAGAAACACCAGAAACCTCTAAAACACATGACTACTACAACTAACAGTTTCCACAGCACCTAAGACACACAGCAAAACCAGTGTCTCACCTGCCAAGCCCTTAAGGTGTAACACTCAAAAAACACATTTTCTTATCATTGGAGAGTTCATAGTGATACACAGACAAGTCCCACTCACTAGGTTATATAAGGAGAAAGTCACAGTCAGCTGCCTGTCTGGTGCCAGGATTCATCAGATCACACACGCACTCAGGTCTCTCAGCAACAAGTACCATTATGACTTTGTCATAGCTCATGTTGGAGTGGACTTGAGATGTACCTCACTGGACTATATGAAGAGAGACATGATTGAGCTCTTCGAGTATGTGTCCCAGGAAGGTATGTCCCTAGCTCTGAGCAGTATATTACCCTCACCTAGAATGATGCTCAGTATAAACAAAAAATTATCAATTTCAGTAATTTGCTTAGTTTTTGGTGTCATTCAAAGGGGATCCAGTTTCTGTCAGCCTGGGATGACATGGTTGACTAACCTAGCTGCTTTGCCAGAGATGGTTTGCACCTGGCACCACAAGGCTTTCAGCTGCTGGAAAAGGCTCTTGCCGCCCCCATATTGCCTTTTTTAGGCAAGATCTCAAAAACAAAGTTGCTGACATGACAATTGCCAGCCATAACGAGCTTAAACCAAAAACTGCACACTTCTATCACTGGAGGATGTAGATGTCTGTGCAGTCACAGAAACCTGGTTCAAGGCCTCAGAGATTACACTGGCCTTGTAAGGCTACAATGCCTTCCACAGCTTCAGACTGCAAAATGAATGTGTGAGAACCAAAGGAGGTGATGTTTCTATCTATATTAGAGATAAATTCACCTCCTGACTAGTTAGACTGGACAACTCCATGGAGTTACTCCAAGTTCAGATTACTGTGGGTAAGACTTCCATTCAAGTTATAGCTAGTTATAGATTGCCATCCATGGATCATGATGCACACAAGGCCTACTTGACCAAATTGGAGTTAATCCATATATTGCCAAACACTCCGGTCATGGGGGATTTCAATTATCCCACCATCAACTGGAAAACCTACTCTAGCCCTAACTCACTAGCACAAAAGTTCCTCGACTTTGTTAACTCAAATGCCCTGGAACAAATTGTTCAAACCCCAACAAGAGGAACAAACATACTAGATCTGGTCCTCACTAACACGACAAACAGATGCATTACTGCAACTGTCGGGGCCTTATTAGTTAAATCTGACCATAAATCAGTCGCCTTTGAACTGGCACTAACATCAGAACTCACAAAGTGCGAAGTCAGACTAAAAAACTTCATCAAAGCAAACTGTACCCTCCTAGGGCAAGGTATAAATGCATTCCAAGCACCACCCCCAGCAGGAAGTGGTAACTACACCAAATCTTTACACTAATGCCCTGTAAAATCACTTGTATAACTGTATAGACTCTGCTGTTCCAGAGAGGATCAAAGCCAGATCCCCAAGTAAAAAAAAAGTCACCCTAGTGGACATCCAGCATCAACAAGCTTTACAACAAATGCAAAAAGTTGCTGTCTAAGAAAAATAAGGTAATGCCCCAACAATGTAAAAACACCCCCCTCAGCCTCGACAGGCAAATAAGACAACATGTAAAATCCTCTAAGGGTGACTTTGAGGAAAAACGTAGCAATCACAGCCAAGGATAACAATGAGGCCTTTTACAGCTACATATGTAGCTTAAATGGTAGGACCTAAACATATGCTGAACTAGTGACTAATGTTATGACACATATGGTTACCATATGTCCGTGTTCCACCGGACACTTCCTCTTTTTCAGCTCCTGTTCGGGCATCCAGGCATTTTTTTAAAATTCTGCGATTTGTCCGGGTTACAAATCACGGAATTTTAAAAAAAACAGATGTCCCTATTTCCTCTTTCCTCTGCTTTGTTTTTTTTTATTTTTGATTGACTCTTATACCGGTATACGAGCCAATCAAAAAACAGAGCTCTGTTCAATGCGGAACTGCTTGATGTTCCGCATTGAACAGAAGAGGGTCTGCTGTGCGAGTTTTTGATTGGTTTGTATACTGGCATATGGGCCAATCAAAGATCCCCAAACACAGAGCTACTTTCTTTACTGCGATGTTCCGCATTTTTTTTTTTTTTTTTTTTTTTTTTTGCTCTTCACCTTGTGTGAAGAATGTGGCAACCTTAAGAGGACGAAAAAAATATGTGCTTTTTTCGTCCTCTTTTTCATATTACCAAAATATTACCAAATATGGTAAGCCTAATCACACACATTGATCTTGCAGAGATAGCAAACCTGATAGTGGACAGATTTGGTGAAAATTTCACTCTCTTATCCCCTCCAAACTTATCACAAACCACGACCCCAACTCCCCCCCACCCTACATATCTGAAGGGCAGGTCATTAAAGCCTTATCTAAGGTAAAAAAACACAGCCTCTATGGGACCAGACAGTATCACAGGCTGTCTTCTAAACAAACTAAAACATGAACTAGCATCACCATTAAGTATCCTATTCAATAACAGCCTAACCACTGGCTTTATTCCTGCAGAATGGAGGACAGCCAACAGTTATTCCCCTCTATAAAGGTGGCATAGCAACAGACCCAGGGAATTATAGACCCATAACTCTGACCAACCTCATCTGTAAAGTCATGGAACGTATCATCACGAACCTCATAAATAATGACATTGGCAACCTCCAAACCCTGGATCCAACCCAATTCGGCTTCGTCAAGAGCAGATCCTGCCTGTTAAACCTGGTGGATTTCTTTGAAAATGTGACCAAGGCCATTTATGAAGGCAAATCTGTGAACATAGCATATCTTGACTTGGCAAAGTCCTTTGACACAATCCCTCACTCAGGCACTACTGATAAGCTTAGCAAACTGAATGTAAACCCCTTTGTTGTAAGTTGAGCTGACAACTGGCTCACAAACCAGTCACACACTATCATAGTGGGTGACTCCACATCAACCAGCAGGTCTGTCACCAGCAGGGTGCCACAAGGTTCAGTGCTGGGCCCCTACTGTTTGGTATATACTTCTCAGAAGTTCAGGCCAAAACTAAGGGACTGTGGCTGACCAAGTTTGTGGACAACTGCAAATTGGGTGCAATTATTGAATCCCCACGTGATGTCAGTATGATTCAGCAGGGTCTTATGCAAACCAATGACTGGTGTCTTAGTCACTGTCTCAAACTGAATGCAAAGAAATGCATCATCATTCCCTTTGGTAAAAATAGTGTCCCTTCAAACTCAAATTAACAACAATACCCTATGTACCTGCGAAGTGGTGAGAGATCTGGGATCTCAAGTAGACTGTGACCTTAACTTTGACCACCATGTGTCTACTGTAGTAAGGAAAGCTTTCTACATAGCACACTTGATTAGCAAAGGAGGCTATAACCCCTCTATACTCATCACTAATCAGGTCCAAAATTGAGTATAACACCCCTTTTGGTATGTACCATACAAAGTACCTGCAGCAATTGGAGAAACCTCAGAGATTTCTAACTAAGATCAAGGGACTCCAGCATGTGCCTTACACAAACCGACTAAAGTCCCTATCACTATACTCAGTATCTTATAGACTTCTTAGTGGCGACTTATGCTTGGCTTACAGAGCAATCCCCAACCCAAACCTAATGAATTTGCTGCACATCCATAAATCAAATGGGACTGGAACTACCCATTCTAGGGACATAAATATGGCCTGAGATTTGAATAGGACATGCTGGAGGGACAGATTTGTCTCCCAGTGACTTCTGCGTCTTTGCAATAGGCTGCCAATTCATGTGAAGCAAAGCACCTCTATGACACTGTTCAAAAGGAACCTGGACAAGTGGATGGAACACCAGAAATTCTTACTGGGAATAGTGTCTAAAACCCTCCTGGACATGGGCAGTCATTAATAAATACAGTTGTGGGTATTGACTAGAGTATCTATGGTGTTACACTGGGATGAAATGGCTAGGCTTGAAACCTCCAGGTCGATAGCCTAGTAACCTTCTATGAGCCTATGATCCTTCACTTTCAGGAGTCTTTGTTAATTCTTTTCCACTTCATGCACAAGAACCAGCTACCACACATAACATCTGCAAGTGTTTTAATGTTTGAATCCCCTTCTCTGCCCTCTCTTTATCACTAATGTAGACCTATCCTTGTGAAAGCTGCAGTCTGCATAAATGTCAAGAAACTCTGTCTTTTGCAGAACTTAGAGGAAAATTCCCTGTTCTGCTTGCACAAGATAAAGAATGAATAGAGAACAACTTAAAAAAAAATACTCAGTCTACTCAGATTACAGGCAAAGTAACTGGGCAAAACTATTTGTGATGGATTCAGAATATTTCATTCCTTTGTTAGCAGCACAAAACTCTTCATTACATTCAGCTAGTTAACAGACTAGAAGTTACATTCATGTATAATATTTTATCTGTTCATTCATTCATTCATCCTTTTTGTCACATTTGGCATTCCTCATTTTCTACAAATTCCTAGGACCTATCACCAAGTCACTTTTTCTGATTCCAGCAATCACCCTAATTCTTCCAGGACAAGTTCTGCATAAGGAAATACATGGAGGAGTATCCTAGTGGAGTGATTATCTGAAGAGAATTGGATATCCCAGGACCACATTGTCCAGAGAAACACCACCAGTTTTACCCAATTTAGAAAGAGAAGAACGTGTAATGATATTTCCATGTGCCTGCCTTTAAATGGTCTTTTAAACACTGGTATATATAGTTACCTCTGGTCTGAAGCCAAGTCCACCTTATTGCTAGTGTCAGTGGCATAGAGGGATAAAGCTCTGATTATGGCCCAGATGTTATGGTTTGATTAGTGTCTCAGGTGCTTGATGGTACAGGCAGAGAGGATAAGCACAAGCATCCTGGGAGTGACCACACTATTGCAATTGATTCCTGGTGAAAGGCAAGGATGCCCAAATGGTGGTGTCTGCAGAGGATGTCCAGGTTGTAGCTCAGTTGCATGCAGGGGTGTGGATGATATGTCAGCAGTGTCCAGTGCATGTCTTCCATGGGGTGGGATAACCACACTCAGGAGCATGAGACTTAGGGAGGAAAAACATTCCTGGCAGCAGTATGACACTGCTGCAGGACATTCAGTGTCCTTACTGACCTTGAACTCGGTCAGACTTCATCAGGAGGAGGCTAATCAGGTTTAATAGATCCAGTATATGAAGAGAGGCCCTGGGAACAGATGATGGTCAGTTTTAAGGAATAAAAACTGAACAAAAAAGCTGGAAATGTCACAAAAAGTTTATTACTGACTAGAAACCCACCTTCAGAAATAAATGCTGCTGTTAGCTACATCATCCTCGCCCAGCCTCTCCCTTGGAATTATTGGGTGAACCATATCTGTTTCAAATGTGCAGGCTCAGTGCAACACTGATGTTTCAAGATAAAGCCCAACTAACTCTGACACTGGGCTGGTTCCATTTGTCACATAAGGGACAAAGTAATACACCAGCAAATCTACCCTTTACAGACACAACAGAGTTAAACACCATCACACTTTTCCACTGAGTGCACAGATCGCAACAGCCCTGTTTCCATGTTAGTTACATAAAAGGAAGAAGGAACTATATCCCCCTTTGTGCTCTGATGTGAGTAGTGGACAGCCATACCTTTTTCTCATTTCATTTACAAATAACATGATGAAGGTCCATACCTTTTTCATGGCTGAGTGATTATCTAAACATTCTTTTATCTGTTTCATGAGTGGCAAACTGAAGATGTAGCCTGTGATTTTATGTCTTGCATGAGTGATACTTGAAAACACCACCACTCTCACTGTCTATTTTTAGCAAGCTTGACAAATACAGACAATTGTCTATCAGTATGTGTGAGAATGAAACTTATTATTCATTCATTAACATTTCATTACTGGGAAAGCCTGACTGGGTAGGAAACCATTTTCAGCAGAGACCTGGGGAAAAAAAACTCCAAAGTATTACAAAACATTTAAGAACCATAATTTTACAATCTTTAAAAATAATGCAAACAAAATTAAATGCTTTAAATAATTATACTAGATTAGACATAATCTGAAAACATGGTTAAGAATAGATACTAGTTATATGACAATGATTTAGTATTTAGAGAAATATTAGCAAGTTATGGTGAAAGCTGCCATCTACCCCATACAATACAAGCTATTCCCTTTGGTGAATTTTTTTGCTTGTTTAAGCTATGAAATACTGAAGAGTATCTCAAACAAGAACTAGATAAAACTATAGACATATTTAAAAATAGGGGCTATGATGTGAAGACAATACATGATAACTGGCAGAAATTCATACAAAGAGTTAATGGACACCAGAAAAGTAACCAAGATGGACAATACACTGGGGCTGTGCATAAGAAAGAGACAAATGAAAATATATGTTTTGTTACCACATACAGTTGCCGTAGTCCCAAAATAATAGATCAAGTTAGATATTTCTGGAAATATATGACATCTTCAAGGGATGCTTCAGAGTGGTTGAACAAAGAACTAGCATTTTCCTACAGAAAAGGAAAAAGTATACAGAATTTTTTGGTAAGAGGTAAATTCAGTTTTCCATCTCTCAGTATACCATATAGTTTGACAACGTGTGGTACAAGTGCAAGGCTTGCAGTATGTAATAAAAACTTTTCCCAGAATAAATACTCCTTGAAGGCTTTGGCCGAGACAGTAGTTTCATTAAATTTGTTGGATGTACTGGTGGTTGTTTCTTTTTTGCTACAAGGCATCTTTTTATTTTGTGCATCAGTTGGTTCAAATATTAGCAAGTTGTAGAGAAATTAAAGTAAGTTAGTATAATACAAACAGGAATTGCAATATGAAGTGAGAGAAAAGCAGGCTTATGGTATATTTACAGAAAAAGCCAGGGGGGGGAAGAGAAATTGATAGAAGTAAGGAAGTGAAAGAAAAAGGGAGAGTAAAGAGATGTAAGGTATGAATAGGTATTTGTTCACATTTAGAGATATTGTTTATCCTGGTAATGAGTAAGAACAGAGCCAGATTTTGGCTGGGAAGTCTTTCAGAATGATTTTAAAGTTATATTAAGTTTATTTTCTGCATAAGTGACTGTGACATTTTATCCCATCCATCTCTTTGTTAAACATCTCATAGTGTATTGTTACACTTTAACACTGCATTGCGGCATGTGGTGAGTTATGTGCCGTGATGCATCTTGCCATAGCTAAAACTAATTTATTTATGCCATTTTTTCAATAAAAAGCTTTGTGAACTGTTTACTGAAGTCACAACCCAAATAAGTTTAGAGTTTTCCCCAGTGATGTCATGTAAGACAGTGGTCTGTGGAGTTTAATGAATGCATCTTTCTGCATGCACAGCATGTGTCCAGTAAACTCTGTGGGCATTGTTTTTCCCTGAGTTGTTGTCACTGAGGTTAAAGATCACACAATCACACTTAATCTTACATTTTTCTGTAATTTGCAAAACAGATTAGATCATTGTAGCAGTCTGCAAGGGCCACTTTATTTTAATTATGGAGTCCAACTGCATCCATTCAGCTATCATTTCCATGAGTTATACATTTAACCTCCAGTGGAATATTTTGCACACTTACTGTGTGATTCTCTCCATTTGTCTCTGTCTCTACAAGCTTCCTTATAGACAAGACAATTGATTAAGCTTAAATTTGCCTTATTTTAAATACAATAATATGCTAAAGTTATACAAGTACCTTAATATAGCCCTTTTACATACGTTACATGAGGTAAAAGCACATAGTTGTCATGTTACCCCTTGTATGAGTGACAGATGAAGCTAATCCCATGTCTCTTGTAAATGACATAGTGATGTTTCAATGTACCTCTTTACCCCACTCCTTACAAATATTTATCCCCCATAAACCTTCGCCTCTATGAGTGATGGAGTGAAGGTGCACTGTGTCTCATTCTCTTCTGTGAAAATAAAATGGATCTAAAAGAACTGTTATTTTTGTATATGCATAACACAGTAAATCTTACTCTCATCCCAGGGTCGCTTCCCATTTCTAAATGATAAGATGGATTTCTGTTCCATTTTTACTTATGTAACATATACTGTCATAATTTGCCTCTTCCTCTGTTATAATTGGCAGAAGTTTAACTAACATACTCAGAATGCTGCTTTCTATTTCTTTCGACAGCTGGCTGGTCTGTAAGGTAGACATTAAATACTGGAAAGTTGAATTTATTTTCTTTATTCACATTACATATTTATGCTTTGGAAACATGATAGTTATTTGTTGGGGAGGCATAGCGGCCACACTTACAGTGGTACTTGTTTGGTATGTATAGGGGCCCTTCCTACAGTATTATTATCACCATTCAGCTGCCTGGAGTGCCACACACTGCTTTGCCTACTGCATATCTTTGTTAGGAAGACTAAAAGAGCAGACTTTTATTCTGGCTTTTTTAAGGTCAAGTGCAAAATTATGGGTGGATTTAGATGTTTAGATGCAGTCTTTGTGGCAGGAAGGAACTAGATAACCATGTCTGGATGGATAAATGATTCTAATGTCTACTGTTTTCCTTGATTTCATCTTCAGCCAAAGAACTGGCCAACCTGAATAGCATGTAGTAATGGTGCTGGGCTCTTTGGTGGTGCATGGAAGTTAGAACTGCTCAGGAAATCAGCCACTAGTGCTGCAAAATGGACCAAGCAGGAAGCAATGGACTGATCCAGTTTCCTGGGTGATGCATTCAGAAGATATTTGGAAGTTCTGTTTGGTGGTTATATGCCTCATGTCTAGGACCAGGGCAGAAATGCAAAGTGCCAGCTTACAAGCTAAATCTGCAATGATTGGTACAGATTAGTTTTTTGTGTCTTATCAGTCATGACAACTTAGGGTGATATGTTCATCTTCATTCACTTTTATAAATAACAATAAATGATATTTGAACCAAGACTCATTCTCCTGTTACTCCATTCAGAATATAAAGTGATTTAACACCTATCAGCAAGTAATGTTCTTTCATCAGTTCTGGCTAGAATGCATTATGTAAACACTAGCTGGTATGCCACTTTAAAGTGAAATTTTACATTATCATCGATTAAACGAACTTGGGATATTGTTTTTTATATTAGTAAATGGTATGCACACTGCATTTCATTCATTGTGTGTGGGATTCTTTAGCTGTATTATGACTATTGTTAACTTTGAGACATGGAATATCAGAGTGGAAGAATTGTTTTGTAGATTCTTGGCAAAATCAAAAGAAGAACTTGCAATTAGTATTCGGGTAATAAAGTCATTTGACATTTGACTGCTGGAAAAGTGAAGATAGGATTTCTTACCAGACTTCCTATGTACAACATATGCTTAGATATTTATTTTAATAAGTATATACATGAAACCTGGATTTTCATATAATAAATAATATAATTTTTGTCTCTTATAAAATTCCAGACCAAGAATATGTCACTTCTTGCTCAAAAACAAGAAACAATGTGCCACAGTTTATGATGTGGCAATAAGGTTGTAGTTCTTTAGTCTTTTCCTGTGGGAGTCGTGTCTTACATCCTTTTCAGTAGCTTTGATTATGGCATCTGCCGGACGATCTCCTGTAATACGATGTTACTACAGCATACTGTCATTATCTTTACTGACTTCACATTAAAGTTACAGAAACAACTGACCAGCATGGACACACATTCAGGGAAGAAGGGCAAATCGCCACTGCAGCTCTATCTGGTTGTGGTAATCTGACCTGTGTATAGATGGAAAAAGAAAGAATTAGAGCATGAAGTATATTGCTACTACATTTTGCACAACATATCTGTGATCAGTGTTATTTTACTTCAGAAGAAAAAGAGCAATTAACTGGTTTGACCACAGGATAGCATAGCTCATACGTGTGTGATTATTGGCTACAAGGGTATTATTTTTTTATTTGGGCTCTCACAATTCATTAACTTGATATTAGACTCTCTACAGCTTATAAATTACTGACAGCACTGGTAATGTTTTTAGTTTAGATATTCTAGCTAAGGTTTTATTTCATTTTACAGATTACTTGTTTTGGGCAATCTGCTGAAAATAGAAATTCAGTTTTGTTCTTGTGTGTGCTTCTCTTTGCTCTGGTATTTAGACCTACACTGTCTAAGTTGCATGTTTATGTGTTTAATACACATCTCAACACTGGCCTATATTGTTCTTAGCTGCCCAGTAGAAGTCTTGTCATTTTTAAACTGACTGCTTCTTAGCTAATAAACTCACCAATAACTGAATGTAACATTTTGGTTAAATTTTTTATTATTTTATTCATTTTAGAAGGATGGTACTAAGCTATGAAGAGAACATGAAAACCCCTTAGTCTGTACAGTAATACCACACAAAGATAAGTACAAATGCACGTTTTTCACCATAACATACTTAAAGTAATTCAGGAAGTTTACAGAAAAACATATGCTTATCACCTTTTGTGGCATACAGGAATAAGACATTAGAAGAAAAATACTGCATCTCTAATCATGTTTTTTATATTTTTAAAGATGCTCTTAAACAGTTAACCATGACTTATTTCATGCAGTTTAGTCCTGCTACAGTCATTTCCAATGTATATATTCCTGAACAATTTACAGTGTCCAATCCACCTACTGCATGTCTTTGGAATGTGAGAGGAAATTGGCTGTAGGTGAGTGTGTGTGCGAGTGAGTGGTACAAATGAACTACTGTGGCAGGACTAGCCACCTGATGGTGTAAACCTTGGCTAGAGATGATTGTTACTACATAAGTGATGGCCCAATCCCATGGGCAAAATGGGAAAAGGGGTTGAGGATGGATGGATATTCCTGAATTACCTTAAACTTATCTGGAATTTACAACTTTTGGTCTCAGAACTTCACCCTTATCTTTAGGCAGGGACTGGCTTAGAACATTCAGGACTGACAATAGCTTGTAGTGTGGTTGCACATCAGGTTTGGGTATTTCTTGAAAATAAAAAGCAAAACAACAATGAATACATAGCAGACAGAAAAGCTACCTAAGCATAAACAAGAAGATGAAAAACAGCGTAAAAAAACACACTAAACCACTTAAAAATGAAAACTATCAAGGAATCCACGGCTAGACCACAAACAAATTGTTAGTTCCTTTTGATCCAATGCAAACTTTCGTTCGGCCCTCTGGCCGAACTTCTTCAGACAATAAGAAAAGGTGACTAAAAACATTACATTTAAAAACACACCAAAAAGGTCATATGTTACAAGAACACCTATAACAATGTATAAAACTCACACTAATTAGCTCAATTCCACCCCATGCGTACATTCGCTACATACCTATGAGCAAAAGACTGGGCGGATAAACTAAAGCTTACTTCCATTGTCCTTACAATGATCTTACTGAAGTAAGTATTCAAAAACCTTACTAAGTACATCAAAAATATTCCAGGCTCAAATAAAGTACATGGAATCACCATGCACTCATACTTTCTCGCATAAGCAAACAGTTGCTAATAGCGATATACAACAGATATTTCATTTTCTTTCGCTATGCTACATTTTCAAACTTTGTCAAGCTTTGTTCCTTCATAAAAGTATTAGGACCAAGTAGGATAAGTAAATTGCGATTACCTTAATTAATCTTCAGTTTCAAGGGAAATTGCATAAAAACATTAAGCCCTGAAGAGGAATGACAATTCATTCAACACTCCAGTAAGTATCATACTCGCAATCTAATCATCTCATAGGTCCGCCCCCCACAAAAACCACTCATCGCTAAGTAGGATGGGTTGCATTAGCGGCTTAATTTACTAATCACCAAAATAATGCTTAATTTTACTAACCAAGCTAAAACCCTAACACACATATAAATAAAATGATAAAAATAAAATAATGTGGCACGAACTACTATGTGCACAAAACCAGTGATAAAATAATACAGCTAAAGATAAACAGAGATAGACAGGATGAAGCTGTATAGGAACACGGAATGCTCTACATCAGTTGAAACAGAAAGATCAGTGGGCTGTAGATGAATACTATATATAATCAAGCTTGCACTGTAGAAGTTACAGTCCTAATGGGTCATTGATAAAAAAACAATTCCCTCGGACAGTTTTTAAGCAGCTAAAGTGCAGGCTGTAAAGAGGGATATGTATATTTCTATAAGATTGAAACCATAAGAAGGAAGTATAAACACATACTAGAACCTTTGTATCTAAACCCTAGTATGACCGATCGTAGGCTCAATGAAAAGCCACTTCATGCTTAGGCACCATCAAATACAATGAATTAAGGTTCATTAACTCAAAAGACATAATGTTTAGTGCATCATATAGCATAATACTAATACATAGTGTAACCATGGCCTGGTGGAACTCATGGTTCAATCCAATGAAGGACCACCTCTAATGCTCTCTACAAATGATCTTTCAAGGCTTTTCAACTTTAAGATGCACTTGATCGAGCAGACATCATTCAGTCCTGGGTATTTATAAGCATCAAGCTTGATTTGCCAAAGTAATTCAAGTTCTTCCAACTTTAAACCCTCAGGGCCGCCCCTTGTATTATGTGTGACATGATCAATGGCTGAATATTTGAATGAATGATCTGAAAAGGATGATAAACAAGAAGACAACCCAGGCAATCTAGTTTCCACTGTGCAATAGCTTAAACCCTGAAATATGCAAATGACCAGATGTACAAGTGTTTCACCTCTGACTACAATTCTCGTTTTCCATGTTGGTTGAATTCTAACACAAATTTCACAAAGCATGCTTGCCCAGTTGGTGGAACAACAGTGAATGGCTACCAGATGGCAAATGTTTCTTGCATTTATTTTAAATGAAAGTCTTAAGGCCATCTGGTAGTTAGGGCAGAGGATTACAACTTTAAGCTGTTGACAAATTGCTTTCTGAACCTAACCTACAGGGTTTGATTCCTTCCACTTCCATTGCCGACTGTGTGACCCTGACCGAGTCACTGAACCAGATAGTACTCCCAGGTCACCATTGCAAAGGGACACTTGTTCCCAGTTGGTTACCTGCTTAACAAATGTATAAAATAAAGATAAGTGAAGGCAGGTGCATGGTGATATAGCACTGTGGAAGATGAGGTGAAGGGGATCTGAGCCGTCCCAGTCACTTGGTTGTAGCTGTTGGCCAGGAAGAGAAAATGTTGCGCTCCTGAAGTAGTGGTAAAATATGCAACTGATTTTTTTGCTGGGATGGGTTAGAGTTGAGCAGCACAATGGCACAGCAGTTAGCATTACTACCTCAATAAGCTTGATTTTCTAGTTCAGTGGTTGGGGTACCTTCCTTGAAGAGTCTACATGTCCTCCTAGTATGTGTATGAATTTTTGCTAGAAGTTTTGGTTTCCTCCCACATTGCAAAGACTTGCTGTTAGATTCAATACTGATTCACCAATTTGCCTGTAGGCAGGCATGTGGTGTGTGACTGTATCCTGTGATGGGCTGGGGATGGTGTCCTCACCAGGATAGTTTCCCTGCCTTATGCCCACTGATGTCCAGCTTAGGCATTAGTTCTATCATGACCCTGAAGAGAGCAAAGTTGTCATCAGAGATGAATAAATCAGTTATTGATATCACATTGAATGTTGATGTTTTGTGTGTGTGTGTGTGTGTGTGTGTGTGTGTGTGTGTGTGTGTGTGTGTGTGTGTGTGTATGTGTAGGTTGACTAAGAAATGGCACTCATGAAATATCAGTTTGCACTAACAGGAGGGAATCACACTATAGGAAAACAGGGGTCCAAATAGAGAGATGATAAGCCAACAAGCAAAGGAGAGTAGTATTGCTGAAATTGAATTCATCCTCAAGTCTTGGTGAGTACCTTCATGAGATGGATCCTGTTTTTCACAAATACTCACCAAGATGGCACTGATATATAGACTGTATTTATATAGCATATATCATGGACAGAAGTAGGTCAAAAATTAAAAAAGATGGGGGGCGTAGCCTAGATGGCTAACTGAGAGCAGTGAATTTTGAGAGCTCCATAAACTAGTATAATAATATAGGAAAATTGTATTATTTTCAGGTTTAAATTGTCAGAAATCTATAGATAAACTACTAAACTACATAAATATCAATTTTGGTGGAGATATACAAACGTTTTCCTGTCAAGTAATTTGGAGATATATTGAGTCACTGATTATGAACAACTCAAGGAATTCTCATCCAGATACTGCTTTAAAAAAAGAACTGCAATTGATGACATTTACCTTAAAGGAACTATCTTTGAAGATGGATGATTTTAAAAATGACTTAGAAAACCTCAAATTAAATTCTCAAAAACAGACTGATAATGTTAAGGAACTATTACAGCAACACCATACAAAAATAAAAAATATAGAGACTTCCCTAAATGACATTGAAGAGAGACTCAAAGAGGAAGAATTCCAAAAAGAATTTCTGCTTAAACAGAATACATGGGTACTTAACAAAATAGATGACTTAGAAAACAGGGAAAGGAGAAACAACATAAGGATCTTTGGTCTGCCTGAAAACGCTGAAGGAGAAGACATTATTTCATTCTTAACAACCTGGATTCCTGAATTTTTAGACTTGAAAGCGGGACTTTCATTTGGAAATGAAAGGGTGCATAGAGCACTGAGGAAACCTGCTTTTAACTCAACAAATACTCCACATAGATCCATAGTTATAAAATTCCTTTCATTTCTGGATAAGGAACTAATATTAAAATCTGTGTGGAGAAAATCACCCTTAAAATACAATCAAAGCCTGATAAAGTTTGACATTATTCTTCCAGAATACTAGAACAAAGGAAAAAAAGCATGGCCAACAATAATACTGTTGAAACAAAACATTAAAGCACAGCTGGCCTTTCCAGCCAAGATAAAAATACTTTTTGCCAATGAGATGAGAACCTTTAATGACTTAGAAGAAGCTACTATATTCATCAAAAGCAATATAGTGTCTATCCCAGAAGAATTGGAATGGATGGCCCCTACTCTTAAAAGAATAAAAGAAACAAATCCTTGGACTGATGCTAGAAAGAATAAACAAAAAATGATTCCAAGAGAGCTGCCACAAAAATATAACTCTTACAACTACATCTCTCAAAGAATCAACTGATATGGACATCAATTGTCATCTGTTTTTATTTAAAAAAAGAGGGATTCTTAAACAATTGAGAAACAGTAATGATTTATTCAGAATGTTCAAAGAGTCAAATAATTCTTCACATACAAAAGGTAGGTCAAGATGGGTTAGTATTAACATTATATATAAGCCACACAAAGCAACATATAATACAAACATAGAAGTTTCTATTCCCCTGCTTGAACTCAATGAATACTTATCTTGTTCATTTTTCATTGATTTTAGTTATAATAATTTAAGTAATTAATTAACTAATTCAACAAGGTACCATTCATCAGAGTTCAGACTCAAATGTAACAAATTAACATCATATATAATAGCAGTAACAGTAGAGTGTTTTGAAAAATGCTGTCATGGAGACTAATGCCTTCTTCAGTTAAAGAATGATTTAGAAATGTCATGTATATCCTGGTTAAATAATAGTCATTATTCTGTCTAAATATAGTTAATATCAGTTATGGCAGGTATCACAGCTATGAGTGCTGTTTGATCAATCCTGATATGGTGTGCATGGATGCATCTGTGGCTGGCAGCTAGTACAAATGTCATTATTATTCTGTCTAAACATAGTTAATATCAATTATGGCATGTATCATAGCTTTGAGTGGTGTTTGATCAATCCTGATATGGTGTGCATGGATGCAGCTGTGTCTGGCAGCTAGTACAAATGTCATTATTATTCTGTCTAAACATAATTAATATAAATTATGGCAGGTATCATAGCTTCGAGTGCTGTTTGATTAAGCCTGACATGGTGTATGTGGATGTAGCTGTGTCTAGCAGCTGTTATATGTTGCCGTTTTTGTCTCTGGAAAGCTGTGGGCTGTGGCTTGTGATCGAAGTTTACTGGTGCTTGTGTGTTGGGAGGAGATATTTAGTGTTTTGGCCTGGATCCAGAGGAAGGGGGTGGATAGAGCTTTGATTTGGGATATTTTAACAGAGAATGGTTTGTTTGTACATCTGCTGAGTGAGAGGTGGGAAGGCTGGAGGAGTGTGTTGTCTCTTGTTGTGGCAGTTTGTTGGGAGTTTTTTTTTATCTGTTTGCTCTCTATTCTTTTCCTGGCTGCTGCCTCACTGAAAGGGAGAGAATTTGGGCTTGAAGTTTCAATGAAGTGAAGCTTTGCTTCATGTGCATCGCGAGCATCTGGTATGCAGTACACAGACACATTAACAGAAACAGATACTCCCAGGTTGCTATGGTAACAGAGATAGAGTGACAATAATGCTTAACGGCTCTGAGAAGCCTCTGAGATGATTCTCGGTAATGGCGTTTTTGGTTTTAAAAAACATATATAATAAAAGGGCTGTTTTAAACCACATGAAAACATATTGATGGTCTCCCAACACTTAATTTAGCTCATTAAGTTGATTATTAATAAAAAAACACACACAATAGTTATGTAATGTATGATTTTAGTAAAACTAGTCATAAAATATATAATCATCATATAAGATGAAGCAGTCTGCTGAATTTAGATATTAAACACAGGATTTAATAACATGGGCTTGTGTACAATAACACTACTGTCTTAACTTGTCATAAATGACATACACCATATACTACATTGAACATCAATGGGAAGCATGATGATTTTCTTATATCAGTAAATATGCATAACAAGTCATGTAATTGCTTTAACTTGAATTGTAGTTTTTGTAACCCATCTTGACCATATATAATACTTAAGCAGTTACCAAGATAACTAATATTTTATATATGACATCAAACTGACAAAGTTGTTCAAGAGAAACAATAGAAGCCTGAACTTGAAATGACACAGAATGTAACAATCATATCCTGAACAAATAGTATTAAATTGACAATAATCACTCAGTTTAACCTTTGCTGATTATACAAAATAGAATGCTGCCATTTACATCTAAAAACTTTCAGTTCTTCTTTTGGCTTTTCCTGGTTAGGGGTCGCCACAGCGGAACTCTGGTTTACTAATAATTGGCAGTAGATTTTTTACAGTGCCGAGGTGCTAGCTCAATGCCCAACCTTCAACGGCATGCCCTACGCATGTCTTTCGAATGCCACTCGACCGCGGGGAGGACATGCAGACTCCACACAGAAGGCGCTCCAGCCGAGAATCGAATGAGAGAACCTCTTGCTGTGAGGCGACACATCTAAAAACTTTCAGTATATGCCATAAAATGGCAATTTATGAATATGGAAAGGGAACTTGTAATCATTAATCACAATAAGTGAATTTGTTGTTTTTAACCTATAATTTCACTCATTTTATAATAAGAAATGACAGATATGAAAATCCTTGTGTAGGAAATGGGGGAAGAGGGATGCACTGATAATTAAAATGCACTAACTTTTATCAATGTTCACATAAAACAAACTTGATGCTTTAAGTAAGTTAGCAACAAACAAAGTGATTACTTAAATGCTGGTAAAAAATGAAATATAACTTCTGATACATCCAGTAAAATACATTGTATTATAAACATTAGGTATAAATATTATTACTATCTATTTATATTAAGTAATAAGTTTTGAAAGACTTCATCAATAAGGGTGAATATGTTAAATAAATGTGTGCTATAATCTTTTACTGAGGTTTTATATATGATACATCCTACTATACTATGATTGAATTGCTTGTTTATCTTTCATGTAAATATTAATTGCTTATACAATAAGTAGACATTTATATTGTACTAGAATTCTGTCTAATCTACAATAGTACCCTGTTCAAAATAATATAAATATTGCTTATTCCTATTACAAATATTCTCCATATGATAATTCAATTTATGGCGCTCAGATGTTCTGGATTGTCAAGGTATGAGTGCTAATCTGATGGACTTAGGTTTATCCATAAGATTAGGAATGATTTTCATTTCATGGCTAGTGCGGATCTTAGTTTTGTTAACATTTATTAACTTAAATTTATTTCAGAAAAACATTTTTAGTCTGCCTGACCAAAACATTACTTTACTGGTACACATTCAAAGTATAAAACTGATAATTTCCTTTAAAAGCTCAAACATATACTTCATAGTTATCAGAGGAAAATGTTTAATAGTCACAATAAAACAAAAAATGCATAGTCTAAATAACCTAAGATGGATTTAACTTTATTATCTTTAAATACCAATGGCTTAAACAATCCTAGCAAGAGATCAAATCTACTGAAATATTTAAAACTGAACAAAGCACAAATTGTCTTCCTTCAAAAAACTCATTTCAAAACAAATGACAATTACAAATGGAATCCCAAGGAATATATGATATTGGGTGCAATCCACTTATAAGACAAAGACAAAAGGGGTAACAATTTTATGGAAAACAAATGTGATTAACCCAGAAATCATTTATAAGTATGAAGATAAAGAAGGCATTATGGCATTAGTAACAGTTAAATATAATAACAGAATATGGACCCTAGCCACTCTATACTGGTTCCCAGGCATTGGATCAGAAACTGTTAAAAAACACTTGGATTTCATTTCCAGTAATTATAAAGGCAACTTAACATTAGGAGGAGATTTTAACTGTATATTTGATATTTCTGAAACTATAAATAAATGACCGCTGCATACATCTGCTGTATCAAAAGCTTTAAACAAGCAGGTAGAATCATTTCATCTTGTAGATACTTTCAAATTTAAAGAAGATAAATCTTTGTTGTTTTCCCATCAAGATCACAGATTTAGTACCCAAACTAGAATAGATAAAATATTTGCTGCCCATGACTTACACTCTAAAATCTTTAATTTCTCAATCATTCCCTGCCCCTTTTTAGACCACAATTCACTGATACTAAAACTTCAAAATGGGTACAAGCCATTAATCTTTAGCTCCAGAATTCCAACATATGTAACTAAAATTAAAGAGTTCAAACCCTGGTTATTATCTGAATTACAGTTCTTCTTAGATATTAATTATATCACAGAGATAAATAAAATAATGATATGGGACTCATTAAAAGCTTACATATATGGTAAAACCTTAACTTGGTATAAAAAAATCAGAGAATAGGATTCTGAATTATTAGCTCTACAGTCTAAGCTTTTGTCAGTAAAAGCTGAAAAAAATCTAAATTATTTGGAGATGAAAAAGAAAGTAGAAGTATTAAACAATAAATACAATGACATTCTTACACATAAAACTAGATTAGCTTTAGAAAAACTAAGAATTAATGTATTGGCCACTTCTCCCAAATATCTACATAATTTATCCACAAGAATCAAAATACAAACAAAAGCTAATAACATTAAAAGTATCTTCCATGAAAAGAAAGGGAAAAATGTCTTGGATATAGGTGACATTCTCGATGCCTATAGAAATCACTATATAGAACATTTCCAAAAAGAAAATATACATATCGATCAATTAAATCTAGATGAAAAATGTTCTAATATAAAAAAATACCAGAAAAATTAAAACTAGATATGCAAGCACTCATATCCTATAAAGAAATTACAGATACAATAAAAGAGGGTAAAAATAATAAAGCTCCAGGTATAGATGGCATGATTATGGAAATATATAAACTTTTTCCTTCAAAAATACTATCCCTCTTCCATAAAACTCTATTAGAAATTCAGTCACAAGCTTTAATACCACTCTCTTGGAGATATTTTTTAATCACACCAGTCCTAAAGGAAAACAAATTCCCAAACCTCTGAACCTCATATGGACCTATATCATTATTAAATAATGACTATAAGATATTTATGACAATATTAACTAACAAAATGAAAATACCAATATCCAAAACAATAAATAATGATCAAACTGGATTTCTATATCATAGACACACATGACAATATTAAAAGGATAATTTATCTTATGGATTATATTAATAAAAAAAACACTCATAATTAGCTTAGATATAGAGAAAGCCTTTGATTCCATAAATTGGGACTATTTATTCAAAATTCTGGTGTTATTTGAATTTCCTCATTCCTTTGTTCATCTACTAAAGAATATATATACAAATAATTTAGTGTATGTTAAGCTAGGTCCTTTCACTTTTGAATCTATACATATAACAAAGGTTACTAAACAAGGATGTCCCATGTCACCAATTCTATTTGCTTTGGCTATTGAAATATTGGCAGATTCAATACGTAACAATACAAAAGTCAAAGAAGTAGATGTTTATGAACTATACAATTTTAAAGTAATGCTCTTTGCTGATGACATATTATTAACATTATCCAATACAAAAGAGACATTAGAAGAATTAGATATTTTAATTGACACATTTTACAGGATTCAGGACTCCATTTCAATAAATCAAAATCAAAATTTTTATTTTTAAATAAAAAAAAAAGAATTGCAAATGAAGGGGAATCACATTATAGGAAAACAAGAATCTACCTTAAAATACCTAGGAATTGAGTTGTGCAAGGATAATAATGAATTAGTCTCAAAAATACAATTAAATCTTTGTGGAAAAGTGGAACAAAATAGTATTAACATTTGAAGATAGACTACAGTTAATAAAAATGGTTTTACTACCCAAGATTTATATATAGTTTTGGTAATACAACTATTACCAGAAAGGAATATACTCAAATAAATAAACTCATGCCTAATAAAATGTTTATGGTTTCCCAAAAGAAACAGAATAGCTTTAATACATCATATCAGACCATGGAAACAGGGAGGATTACACTTTCCTGATATAGAAACATATATAAAAGAATCAATATCTAATAAAATCTCAGACTGGATAAGTCCAAATTATTCTGCAAATTGGAAATAATTACTAAATGTAATATCAATAAATGAAAACAATTTGCCATGGCACATATTATGTATTAGTATGCAATACAACATAACTAAGCCCACTAAAACTCATATGATTAATTATTACATTGACTCATTTAGTAAAATTATTAATGCCAATATAGATTTAAAAATCTGGTTTGATCTTTTAACACCATTCATAGTTACAAAGATCTATCCACATAAAATATACAGATAAATAATTAATTCCTGGAAACAGAAATGATTTGTTTGTTGGTTTCGATGTATCAAAGAACTAAAAGTTCTGCATATGCAAACAATAGAAACAACATACAAAATTCCACAACAAGATTGGCTAACTATGCAAAGCATTCTGATGTATTTGCAAAATCTTTTCAGAATAATTAGTAATCCTTCATTTGAAGAAATACCTAAACTTACAAAATACCTATATGAAATCATATATAATGATTATGACATGGAAAATAGTATCTGAACATTTTACAAGATATTGATAAATTATAAAACAACACCCAAATCCTCATATTGGAATTATATAACAAAAGGGCACTCATTAAAACTAACTGAAGAAATTAAATCAAATATTTTATTATCAATAAAACATACATCCTTTACACAATACTGGAAAGTTTTTAATTGGAAATACTTGCACAAAGCACTCCAGATAGAATTACTAAAATTAATTCTTCCACAAAGGGAATATGTTGAAGGTGTGAGCAAATACACAATGCAGATTGGAATCACATTTTTTCAACTGTGTTTAAATTAAGCCATTTTGGAATGGTATTAAAAACTTTTTACAAGCTTTATTTAAGGAATCATTACTTATCTAAAGTTCTAGTATTATTAATGTGTACGAAGCTCCTCATTTAAATGAGTCAAATATGATTCTAGTTTGGACAATAGTTGCAATCTCAAGGAAGTGTATAACAAGAAGATGGAATACAAACACAATACCGACTTTGGAAGACTTCTACAGCCTACTGAAGACCACAGCATTGTTGGAAATTAAAATTAAAGAATCAAGGATTCATCCTAAGCCATTTACCAACAATCCATGGAAAAAAGTCTTATCATTGATTGACACTTTACAATAACTGATCAGATAAACTCTGATAACTGGATTGTTATTCCTATAAAGCAATTGTATATACTGAGCTCTGTTATAGTGTCAGGCTGATGAAAATAGTGTACATAGTTATTTAAGATGTTATATACAAATACTATGGAATTTATTCAACTGTATTTGAAAAATAAAACATTTTTGAGAAAAAAAAAATAAAAAAGATAGCTGGGTGCATAACACCCAGGATAAAAAAGTGCCCAATCCTGGTAGGTGCACTGGTGCCAGGAGTGAAAAGAATTACAGTGTAGAATCCTCAAAATATTAAACATTCCTACAATGGGGCCATGCCAGGCCCAGGGGGAGGATGACCGCCCCTTTGTAGAAGGAAGTAGCAGTCCACATAAATCACAAAAACTATGACAAAGAAGTGCCATAAAGACAATAGAGTGGACTATTGAGGATAAGAAAAAAATTATGTATTGTTACTATTATGCAAAAAGCCCAGAATTTCCAGACACAAGATATACAAAAAGATTAAGAATCTGCAATCGTATTTAGATATGTTACCGATACATGTAACCCAGCATGAATTGCAGAAAGAGTTATTACTGGGCACATTGCAGGTGCTGCAAAAAGCACTTCTGGCTGACATCAAAGATTGAAACAATACTAATTTCATGAACTTTAATTATACTTTGACTTAGGAATGGGGTCCATTCCCATCATGGTATTAGAAACCCAAAAGACTTGGAGAAATTAGAAAATAGGAAAAACTTACCAAATGACATATAAAAATCTGTGTATAACACGATTGTATATATTACTCATTCTGAAGGAGGCATGGGCCTCCTCAAAACTGATTAAATATCTAGGTCTGCAATCATAGGACTGTATATATATCTGCTGAACTCATCAGATCCAAACATAGTGAAAGTTTGAATAAGACTAAGATGACTTCCTAGCTTAGTTTAGCAGAACCATATGGGTGTCAAGTGGGAATGGAGATCAAATCAGAAGTAGACAAAAATCAGGCAGCAACTGAATATGCAAAAAAAACAAAAGAAAGAATATAAGGAGAAGGATCAGATGATCATGCAAGAAATGTGGAAAATGCATAGATATAATTGCAAGTACAGAAAACTCCTGGAACATCTTCATGTCGATTAGGATCTGATGCAGAAATCGTTAAAAAGAAGTGAATTTAAACCAAAAGATGAAAGGTTAATACTGGCAGCCCAGGATAGTGGACTATGCATATGTTGGTTTACAAAGTCCATTGAACATGTGGGAGTAAAAGACAAATGCAGGTTCTGTAAAACAGAACTGGAAACAGTCACATATCTTGTTGCTGGGTGTGAGACACTAATGGTGGGGGACCTTTATACTGAAAGGTATAATAATGTGGCAAGACTGTTGCTTTGGGGATTGTACAAACTTTACACTATTAAAGAAGCTGTAAGTCATTGGAAACATAAACCACAAGACATTACATAGAGAATGATGAAGTTTATATCACATGAGATCATCCATTACCAATAGTTCAAAATATAGATGCAAGAAAATCAGATATAGTAGTCCATGAAAAGAAGACAAAAGTAGGATTGATCATTGAAATTGCTACACCCGGTGACAATAGTGTCTTACATACAGAGAGAAACAAAGTCATAAAATACCAGGATCTGCAGACAGAAATGAGGGCAATGTGGAAGAAAGATACCTAGGCAGTTAGAAGTAGGAGCAATCGGTCTCATAAAAAATAATTTACAGTCATATTGATACATGTAACTCCATATGAAATGTAGAGGAAGTCAGTTCTGGACACATTGTGGGTGCTGCAAAGAGCACTTTTGATTAACATCAAAGACTGAAACAATACTAATTTCATGAACTTTAATCATACGTTGACTTAGGAATGGGCTCCATTCCCATCATAGTATTAGAAACCCAAAAGACTTGGAGAAATTCAACTAGGAAAAGCACTGGAAACATAAACCATAAAGCATTATAGAGAATGGCAAAGAATACATCACATGGGAACATCCATTACCAACAACTCAGAAAACAGATGTGAATAAAAAGATATAATAGTCTATGAAAAAAAGACAACAGTAGCATTGATCATTGAAATAGCTACACCTAGCAATTACAGTGCCTCATGTAGCAAAAGATATAAACTCATAAAATACCATGATTTGCAGGCAGAAACAAGAGTAATGTAGAAGAAAGATACCTAGACAGTTCCAATAGTAGTATTTACAGTCGTATTTAGATATGCGACCAATGAATGTAACTCAGTATGATTTGTAGAAGGAGTTAAATCTGGGCATATTGTGGGTGCTGCAAAGAGCACTTTTGACTAACATCAAAAATTGAAACAATACTAATTTCATGAACTTTAATCATACCCCAACATAGGAATGGGATCCATTCCCATCATGGTATTAGAAACCCAAAAGACTTGGAGAAATCACGAACATCTCGACCAAGTTGCTTTGGTGTTTGAAAACCATGGATTTGAACATAATCAGCAAAAGGTGGTCACCTAAAACATACTAGACCACTAGGGAATGTCTTTTCAAAGTGATGCAATTGCCTGTTTTCATTAACTCTTGGGCTGCAGAAGAAGAGTTTGTTTATGAGGGACTTGGTCAGGGAGTGGAAGAGTTGCTTCTGCCTTATGATTATCAGGAATGAAGCTCCAGAAGCAGAGTATGTATTTTTTTTAGAAGAGAAGTGTTTTGTGTGATCTTTGTTCAATAAATAGTCTCTTATCAAACAGGACCTTCTTGGTTTGGTCTCTGAGGTTCTCAGAGCTAAACCTTCAAGGGTTTGTGCATCCATAACTCAAAACTGCTTGGTGCAATATGTCAAAATTCTGCTGCAGAAATGTTCAGGAAACTTTCACAGTCATTACATTTTAATGAAATATAAGTCAAAGATGCTGCAGCATTTCTAGTTGGTAAAGAGGCAAAAAAGGGATTTGTATAACAATAGCATATTTCATTTAGAATTTATGAAAAATATACTGTACTACAAAGCTTGAGATGAAGTAAAAAAGTGAGAACATTGCTATGCCTGGCTGTTCAGTCAAGTAGGAAAAGTACATTGTGTGATGCCCACTACTCTTACCAATATGTGATGGTCACCAATATGTGTCATGTCCACACTGGACCAGTAATCAAGGAGCCTGAATTCTCAGTACTGACACCGGAGAGGGACTTGCACTTGGAATAAAAATGGATACACTCAGTATTTCCAGATGTAGACCACTTTGCATCAAGTGCAGTTTCCCTTAAGAGCACATGGGGAACACACTCAACAGAGGTTCTGGATATCTCTGTATATGTCTCCATCCAGGTCCTCAGTTAGACTCCCCACTGGTACAGGTGTAGGGTTAGGTCTTCAGCCAAATGTCCAAGCCATGTCCTCCAGCACCTTCTCTGTAAACCCAGTGCTTCGTGTCCCTGCCCCAGGTAGCTGACACACACAGTTTTTGAGATTTAAATTTCACACACACACACACACACACACACACACACACACACACACACACACACACACACACACACACACACACACCTAGGAAAGGCTGGCACAGATTACCCACTCAACCAACTTTGCCCAGACTATAAGGTAGATTCACTGCCACCAGTCAGTTACTATAAGGCTCTGAAAAAAGGGGGTCCAATTATACTGTGTAATATTAATACTAATACAAATGGTAGTAGTTCATCAAGACAACGAGGCCTTCTGGAGTGGCCCAAATAGTGTCACCAAATAAATGTAAGTACTCTCAAAGGTTAGTTACATTTACAAAGCTCAGCTGCAATAAAAGTTTCAAATATTTTTAATAATAAATAATAAAATAGCATGAAAATTTTGAATATATATTTACAGTAAACCACAGAGTTCAGATCACAGGAAATATTGAAAAGAACATTGATGGACAGACTCATACAAATAAAGAAAAACAATACCTAAACTAAGCTTCACTATATTTCTGATGGAATCTAAGAAAATCACTGTTCCCTAGTTATGTTACTTACTACCACAAGCAAGATGCTGTGGGTGAGGGTCTTTCTAGTCAGGTTTCCAAAACAGAGTATTCAGTACTCTGAGATTTCTCTTTGTAATAGCTAATATATTATTTCCAAGAAGGCAGGCAGAATGACCTCATCTGGTCACCTAATTCTAGGTTCTCACAGTATTCCCCTTTGAATCTGAGACAGGAAGTTAGCACATATAGGCACAATACACATCCAAATGTTTATGGCAGTGCCTGGGGCCTCCCCTCTTTTCACTGAGCTAATAGATCAAGGCTGTTCCCCAGACCCAGTGTCTCTGGTCCTACTCAGCACTGTGGGGTGCCTTTTAATGGTTAAACAGCTCATTTACATTTCCCTTATTTTTTTAAAAGTTAACCTGTACTGTGGCAGTATACTCTATTTAAACATATACATTTAATTCAGCTGCATTAATACATGTACATTTCTCTTAATTTCAGCAGGGTGCATCGTTGATACATTTCAACCAAGCAAAGCTCACAAATACATTTTCAGCACAAACATCTGTACAAAACATGTTTGATATACAAATGACTTAACAGTTCTAAAACCTTTGTAACACAAGCATCTTGTATAAATCAGTTTGATATTCAAAGGACTTAGCATTCTTTACAAAACTCCAGCTGGGTATGCTGGCACTTGCCCATATGAGAGAAATAAGCTTATCTATAAATTTATTATCCTCATTCCTTGTCATGAGAGCCCATCTGCATTGGCATTGCTGAACCAACTACTGTGTTGCACTGTCATATCATATGCCTGTACCCTAGGCTCCACCATAGTAACTTGGAATTTTGTTGGCTGGCTCCCTGTAGCCATAGATCCCCTCAGACTCCTCCTGCCTCATACTGCAAATCCTCAGCACAAGGGTCTCCCTGTCATGGTAAGGTTTCATCATGTTAACATAGTACAGTCTGTGAATTTGTAGAACTGCTAGGCAGGAGGCAGTTCTACCATGCAGTTAACATCACTGACCTTCCTTACCACCTTGAAGGGTCCTGCCCAAGGTGCTTGAAGCTTACTGTGTCTGACAGAAGTGGCCACCATCACTTGCTGTCCCACAGCATACTCTCTGGCTTGAGCATTTCTGTCATACCAGACCTTTTTCTGCTGTTGGGCTCCTGCCAGGTTCTCCTGGGCCAAAATCATGAGCTCCTTAAGCCTTGTCTTGAGGTTTAGGATATATGTCACAACTGACTCCTTGTGGGATTTACACTCACCCTCCCACTCATCACAAATCAAATCTAGAGACCCCCATCACCCTTTGCCCATATAGCAACTCAAAGGGTGAAAAAACTGTGTATTCCTGGGGTACCTCTCTGTAAGCAAACAATAGATGGGGCAAATATTTGTCCCACTTGCTCTTAAACTGGTCTGCAAATGCCTGTAGCATGGTCTTTAGTGTAGGGTTTAACCTCTCCACAAGATCATTAGTCTAGGGGTTGTAGGGGGTGGTCTTTAGGTGCTTCACCCCACAGCACTCACACAGACAAACCAGCAGGTCTGACATGAAATTGGCACCTCCGTCAGTCAGTATTTCTCTTGGAAAACTTACCCTGCTGAAAATTTCTAGCAAAGCATTTGCCACCTTATCTGCTTCAGTGGAGGACATCTAGTAGCATAATCTATTACCACTAGGATATATTTCTTCCCTGTGGAACTTGGGGTGCTCAGAGGCCCCAAAATATCCATAGCTACCTTCTGAAATGACTCCTCTATCACAGGCAAAGGCATCAAAGGAGCTTTGACCTTGTCTTTTGCCTTGCCTACTTTTTGGCACTGTTCACAGGTCCTGCAGTACCCTACTACATCCCTGGCAATCCCAGGCCAATAAAAGTTCTGCATAATACGTCTCTTCGTATGCTTTATGCCCATATGACCTGCAAAGGGAATGTCATGGGCTATGGCCAGAAGCGCCAGATGGTAGGCTCTGGGCACTAACAACTGCTGTATTGCCTCACCTTCTAGCCCTCCCTCAGGGGTCCACTTTCTGTACAATAACCCTTTGTTCCAGTATACAGAATCCCCTTTTCCTTAAGAATCAGGTGCCTACCTAGCTACCTCCCTCAAGCCTTGTAATGTAGGGTCTGAGAGCTAAGCCTGTCTCAACTCTCTTTGAAACACTTCCCAGATCCCCCTCCACAGGAAGTCTGATATCCTCTGAGAGCAGTGCCTCACTGTCAGCCTGGGTACTACTACTCAGCTCTGCCTTTACAATTACTCTGTCTAAGGGACATCAGTACCCACCAATAGCTGTGGGTCACCTTCAGTCTCACTGCTACAGGACAGCTCCCTCCCTGAAGTAACCACATCACTAGTCTGGGCTTCAGGTGTGTGGTCTGTCTGGGTCTTCCCCAGGCTATCAGACCCACATGCCTGTCTCCAAACCTGACTGCATGTCACTGTATGTACACAAGGTACTGCATTATCAAAATCATTCCCTATCAAGACACCTACAGGGATATCATCGAACACACCTACTTACTTGCTTCCATTTCCATCCTCCCAGTTAAGGTGAACACTGGCCAAGGCATTTGGAATGGGATCCCTCCCTAAAGCTCTGACTACAGTGGACTGCTCAAACAAGTACTGCTCCTCTTTAATCAATACAGACTTTCCAATGGTTGTATCTGAGGCTGTTTCTCTCTTGACAGTGGCCTATTTCCCATCCACCAAGATTGGCTATAAACTCTGCTGGTAGTTTTGTACCCCTGTTGCCTCCAAACAACTTACGACTGGCATTCTCGTATTCCCACTTGATGCCCCCCACCTTTTGTTCTTCACTTTGCCTCTGTGGACATCTATATGCTACATGGCCACACTGGTTACATTTAAAGCATTTAACCCTTGATCCTGGCAGTGTACCTGGAACTAGTGGCTTCCCCTATTACTGGCAGACTCTGTTAGGGCAGTTTATGCTCCCCACCATAGGTTCCCTTGCATCCATGTGCAACACTGGGTATCCCTTTCCTGCTCAGTGATGCCCTGTTTGCCAGGTCTATGTCTCCTTTTTCCCCCAACACATCTGCAGAGTTGCATTCCCTGTCTGCCAGCCAAATTCTCATGTCCTCAGGCAAAGTGCTAAGGGCTTGTTCCCTCACCGAAAAGTCTGGCAGCCGCTGAAAAGTGGTGACCTGACACCCACTCACCCACCTATGAAAATAAGTGCTTAGTTCAGCAATATAATCACATACACTTTCATCTGCCTTGCATCTATGGTCACAAAACGTTTTTTTCTTTAAGCTTTAGGTGTTAACTTAAAGCATTCCAATAAACAATTGTTAACCATATTATAATTTAAGCAATCAATATCAGACAACTTAGAAACAGTTACAGCTTTACCATGTAGTAAGGGGTTCAGGAACCGTACCCAGAGCCCTTGGTCAACATTATACTGTTTGCATACTTTTTCAAGTACATGAATAGAACTATCAAAATTATCACCTTCTTGGTACTGAGGAACAAGCTTACTGACCTTTATTGCTTCTGGGTATGGCTACTCCCTTCCACATTACCTCCATGACCCAAGCAAAGAGTCAGCATTTCCTTTTCATGTTGTCTCTGCCTCTCATTTTCTTCGGCTTCCAGACATCTTAGTCTCTCTTTTTCTTCAGCCTCCAAATGCTGCAGTCTCTCTTCTGATTCTAATTCCAACCGTTTATCCTCCAGTTCACGTTTCTTTAACTCTAGATGAATTTTTAAGTCCTCTGAGGAAAAGGTGAATTGTCCTGCCCCTCCAGAGCTGACCCTCCTGCAGCAACCCCCTACCTCCCAAGCAGCAGCCCCCTCCTCGGCCATTCCATTGTTCCATTATCTGAGGGCTGCAAATTCCCATCACCAAACTGGGTATCCTCCTGTTTGCTGGTCTGTGCTGCAGCTGTGGTTAAGGCTGCAATCATTTCCCCTTTAGTCAGGTTGGCATGCCGCAGTCTTTTGCCTTGGCACATCTCAGCCAACTGATTCTTTGTCAGCTTGCCATAATCCTCTGCTGATATCCTTGCCTGCACTCCCTGACTAACTTAGCTAACAAAAAGTAAATAAATAAAACTATCGTGATATGAAACTCTGAATGTCTACCATGTGGCTGCTTGAGAGTACAAACACCTTCTTTAGTGACCACTGCTTACAGGCTACAATAATTCAGTACCCCACCACTGCCACTAAATAATGTGATGCCCACCACTGCTACCAATATGTGCTGGTCACCAATATGTGTCATCCCCATGCTGGGCCAGTAATCAAGGAGCCTAAATCCTCACCACTGACACTGGAGAGGGACTTGTACTTAGAATACAAATGGATACACTCGATACTTCCAGATGCAGACCTCTCTGCATCAAGTACAATTTCCCTTAAGAGCACACAGGGAACAGACTCAGCCCGGGGTCTGGATGTCTCTATATCTATCTACCTCCAGGTCCCCAATTAGACTCCCCACTGGTACAGCTGCAGGGTTAGGTCCTCAGCTGAGTGTCCAAGCCAAGTCCTCCAGCACCCTCTCTGTAAACCCAGTGCTTTGTGCCCCTGCCCCAAGTAGCTGATACATGCACTCTTTGAGATTTAATTTTCACACACACACACACACACACACACACACACACACACACACACACACACACACACACACACACACACACACACACACACACACACCATCTGGTGCCCCATCCTGGTCTACCTACACCAGCAGCCCTGCTACAGCAGGGCCCTAGGCGGCTGCCTAGTTGGCCTATGCCTAAGGCCGGCTATGCACACACAGCTGGTAAAGGCTGGCACAGATTACCCACTCTACCAACTTGCCCAGACTATAAGGTAGATTCACTGCTACCAGTCAGTTACTATAAGGCTCTTATAAAAATGTTTCCATTTATACTGTGTAATATTAATACTAATGCAAATGGTAGTAGTTCATCAAGATGACTAGGCCTTCTGGAGTGGCCCAACAAATAAATATAAGTACTTTCAAAGGTTAGATACTTTCTACAATAAAAGTTTTAAATACATTTAATAATAAATAATAACAGAGCATGAAAATACTCATCATATATTCACAGTAAACCACATAGTTCAGATCACAGGAAATATAAAAAAAAACATTGATGGACAGACTGATACAAATAAAGAAAAACAATATCTAAACTAAGCTTCACTATATTCCTGACTGAATCTAAGACAATTACTGTTCCCTAGTTAAGTTAGCTACTACTGCTAGGCAAGATGCTGTGGGTGAGGGTCTTTCTAGTCAGGCTTCCAAAACAGAATACTCAATACTCTGAGATTTCTCTTTGTAATATCTAAAATATAATTTCCATGCGGGCTGGCAGAATGACCTCATCTGGTCATCTGACTCTAGGTTCTCACAGTATCCCCCCCCTTTGAAGCTAAGACAAGAAGTTAGCACAGAAGGCCACAATACACATCCAAATGTTTATGACAGTGCTTGGGGCCTCCCCTCTTTTCACTGTGCTAATAAGCAAAGGCTGCACCCCAGACCCAGTGTCTCTGATCCTACTCAGCACTCTGGGTTTCCTTTTAATGGTTTAACAGCTCATTTACATTTCCCTTATTTTTTAAAAGTTACCCTGTACTGTGCCAGTATCCTCTATTTAAACTGTTTACTATCATATGTTCGAAGCGAACTCCATCGACTGCACTTCTGTCGAACACGGAAATTCAAAAATGGTAATATTGAACACCAAAAGCCAACCAAAGAACGGTTTTAACATGGGTCGAGATAGGTGTTCAGTGTTATTGCCAAACTACAAATCTTTCCCCTATCTCGACCCATGTTCGATATTACCATTTTCGAACTTCTGTGTTCGACAAAAGTGCAGTCGACGGAGTTCGCTTCAAACATATGATAGTAAACCATTTAAACATATACATTTAATTCTGCTTCAGTAATACATGTACATTTCTCTTAATTTCATCAGGGTGCACTTTTGATACTGTGAGAGTAATGAACAGGTTAAAAATGTATTTCAGTGGATTTTTTCTGAAAATGTAAAATAAATATTCTGTATTTCAGTGTGTAGAGTGCACTTAGTTTGAACTCTTGGCAAAAACATATAGTTTGACATTCATTGTTAATAAGAATCAGAAGTAAAATGTTTTGTCTCATAAACTGTGCAGCTTGTGAAATTTATTATCTACAAGCAGGACAAAACGAACTCTTGTATGCAGCTGTGTCTCGTCAATATGATATGCAAGATAGGCCAAAGACGAAAAGAGTTATTCTTCAGGAACAGACTGTTTAAGATATGGAAAACAAACTGTCAACAGACCAGCTTGAGAGGAAAGACATATTATTCTGACAAATTTCCAAAACTGCTGATGCAGGCAGAAAAGACACTATAAAGATTGGGACTTTTTCTTTGGTAGGAAAGACTCTGATTATTCTAAGCTGAAGTACATTTGATGTATTTATCTTTCATTGTTAAAACAGATGTCAACTTCATATGCGGTAAAAGAATGTCATAACAGCAGAACTGTTTCAGTGTCTTCACTGAATAAAGGTACAGACTACCTGAATAGTGTAGTACAACTTTACATTTTACAGTGGCAAGACCTGTCCAGTGCAAACAATGGGTGGGATCACCTGAAGAAGTATCTCTCACAGTATGACATTCCAGCGCAGACTTTTTCAGAATTGATTTTTCTTTTCCTAAGGCTTTGTCCATTTACTGGAGGACAAACACTGCAGTACTATAATTCTTCTTCAGATAGTTGGTGATATACGGGGTGCGAGTCTTACTGCTGAAATTCACTTCACCAGCATCTAGTGAAAGACAGCGCAAAATCCTCCCACAACTGATCTTCGTGTCAAGACTGGCCACCTTGTCCTGAAAATTTGTGGTAAATATTTCTGTTTTTGTATTAACATTGAATGCAATTCATGAAAATGCCAAGAGGTGCACCATATCTTTTACTGTTGATGTATCTGAATCATACGTAGATGTGTGGAATTATTTACAGATATGGTATGATCAGCATATTAGCACTTGTAAGTCTTTACTAGGGAAAACAAACAACCCTGCATTATGCAAATGGATTGCAACCTTTGATTGGTATGTGCTTAAGGCAAACGTGTCACAAAATATTCAGAAATGTGCTGTTTGTAATGATTTAAATGTTGCTTTTTGTATGCCTTGTCATAAACACATTGTACAAAGCCTGGAACATAACCAGGATAAAGTAATGCTTGAAGCACAGACAATGGTTCCTGTTTCTATATATCCTGTTCAAAAGATTTATTAGAGGGTGATGTAGATGTCAAAGTTTGTACTTTACAGTCTGATTTACAAGAATTTAAAGACTGGATTGCTAAAGTTAGCAACCAGCAAGATCTTGACCTCATGGGTCACTTTCAGATTTACTGTGATAAATGGACTGCGTCTGGTGAGATGCATACTGATTTTGCTGAATGTACAAAGGAATTTTCTCAGTTTTTGAAAGTCTCACAGACTGAAATTAAGACCTTTACACAAACAGTTCTTGAAAAAGGCAGTAAAGCTATTGGTATGATAGAAGGACTAATGGATAAAATTGTCCGTTTGCAAGAAACATATGGCAAGCAACTGGCTGACGCACAGCATGACATCACTATTGCAATAGAGGAGATAAACACATTACGAGCTCAATTAGACACACAGGAATCTGAGGCTGCTAGAGCAGCAAGCTTAGCTGTTAGAGCAGCAGACCTAGCTAATCAAGATTGTTTAAGATTACAAACTTTGTTAAAAAAATATCAATCTAAAGCACTAGAAACTGCTGTTACCAGTTCTGTCATAGCCTCAGATGTTTTTTCTGCTGAAGTTTATCATCAGTCTAGGATGTTAGAAACTCTCCCTAAGTGGGATGAACAGAAGGGTATTTTTAATAACATGATTACATTTGAAGCTTGGGTTCTTAAAACTGTAGGCACTGTATGGAATGATACACTTGAGCGTTGCTTCTGGAATTTTATTCCTTAGCATTTTATGGCTTATATTCAGCAAAAGCAGTATCCAATACAAGCTAAACACCTAAGAATGACAGTAGTATTGTTAGCATACACTAGAGGGCAATGTCTCTCACCAACACTTTTAGATCAGTTTCAAATGACAGTCTGCGATTCCCTGGAGGGACAGGCTGAACATTACCAGCTGGCATATATGCTAGTTAATGGCAGTGAAAAAAAAGATTTGGAAGATTAACATTGTCAAAAAGCTGTTATGCGCTCCTTTTTAGACCATTTGGAGGGTGTTCCAGGGGATATTAAACATATTTATGAAGAATCTTCAAACACACTCACAGAGTTAGTAGATAAATTGCTGAGAGCATGTATTATGTGTAAAGATAATGCTTTTCATAAGCAAAAGATTTACACTCCCTGTTCTGCACCCATTGTTAGTGAAGTAAGGGGGAGGGGGCATGGGAGATGGATTAATCAGGGACAGCATGTCACACAGCAGGTAACAGGACAATCATATCAAGGGCAAGTTATACAAGGGCAACAACGGGCAGCATCAGCTCCCCCAGCCTTTCAGTTAGCTTCTCAAGTTACTCAATCTGTAGGGGGTTCTCCAAAGAGACAGCCTATTTGTTATTCCTGTAAACAGGTGGGTCATACAAAAAATGATTGTAAATATTATTGCAGATGGCACCAGGAGCAAGAGGCAAAGGGTACGTTTCTTACTGTAAAAAATGTTGATAAGCCACATGTACCACAAAAGCAACAGGGAATGCAGCCAGAAGTACAAACACAGCAGTACACTTCACAGCGATATATGACAGAGGGTAATAGGGGACTACAGCAGCAACCCCTATATACCACAAACACTCAACAGTCAGTATTCCCAGTACATCAAAGGGATGGTGTGACACCTAGTGTCAATGTACAAAGTAATATTGTTAGCACACAGGATACAACTGTTCCTTCTGACTTTGTTCCTGATGATCCAATAAATCCTAATTATCAGCAGCAAATAGCCTTGCATCATTAACTTAATCGATCTTCTTATGTTGACTGTGAAGAAGTCGAGGAAACACTGCAATTATGTCCTTTGCAGTCCAATACCACTGATGATTCGGGGTGGGAAATAGATGCACTATAGAGGTGTGAGCACCCCCTATCCAAGTCTCTTTCTTGACTAACTTCAAGAGGGGGAAAGATGGACGACCACTTATCATCATTTAGGTATAGGGGAGCCTGTGGGAAGATGTTCTTCTAGATGCAGGAGTGGCTGTCTCAGTCATTTGCCTCCTGACTTGTCTAAACGTACATGTATTTCAGGTTTTAATGGCTTTGGATGTCTAGCCATAGGTAGTAAACCTGTACAAGTACAATTCTCCCATCAAGGGGAACCAGTAAAAGGGGTATTTTTGATGCATAATTCTTGTACTTCCACAATCTTGGGAATGGATATATTGTCCAAAATGGGAATTGTCATAGATCTTCCTAATGGCATTATATGGCAAGGACAAGATCCCATGTTTATTTATTTATGTATTATTGTTTGTTAACCGGGTTAGTCCAGCTGGGCTTGTGGCCCATTTTCAGTGGAGACCCGAGGAGAAAAGCTCTGGTACATATTATAAAATACAGAGATTTGCAACATTAGGTAAATTTATAAAGTAGAGAAATTTTCAACATTACAAAATATAAAGTACAGAAATGTGTAAACTTACAAAAAGGCAGAATACAGAAGAATTTCACAATACTAATAGATACTGTGAGTTTCATATGTCAATATTAGTCTGTAGAGGATTGACAGTTTTACACTAACATATAGACTGTTTTGCAATTAGGAGGATGTCAGTTTGAGAAATGTGTAAGATAGGCCAGAGGCTAGCATGCAAAAGTGTTTGGAAAGATTTTAAGAGGAAGACAAATGACATTTTGTAAATTTGGCAAAGAAAGTCGATTTAGGTTTGGAGATTAGTGGTGTGGGTGTTTTAAGTGGGAGCATGTGAAGGACCTGGTGTGTATGATTGAGGCAATACATGTTTCAACGAGTTCTGAAAAGGGCCGTACTGTCAGCCCTACTGAAAATAAAGTATGGTCAAAGGTAAAACAACAGTTCCCTATGTTGTGGTCTCTAGGGCCCACAGACTGTGGGAAGCTACAGGAAGTGGTTTCTGTAGGTAGTGACGAGGATTTTATTCCACCATTTCTAAAACAGTATCCGATTCCAAAGGAAGCAGAAACAGACATGAAAAATTGCATACAATGATGGCTTGATGTGGGAATAATTCAAAAGGGAAATAGCCCTACAAATTCACCCATATGGCCAGTTAAAAAGAAAGATGGCACTTACTGATTGGTTATTGATTTATGAAAAGTAAACCAATTCACGACTCCTCGGGCTCATCTGATTCCAGGGGTCCCAGAGTTAGCAGCAAGAATAAAACCACAAAGTCAGTGGTTTACGGTTATAGACTTAGCTAATGGTTTCTTTGCAGTACTACTGCAGGAAAAGGATTGGCAAAGGTTTGCCTTTACTTTTCAAAATGAACACTATGTCATGATGCTGTTACCGCAGGGGTTTCAAAACAGTCCGCTTATATTTCACCAAATAGTTGGACGAATACTACAAGGTCTAGAATCTGATGATTCTGTTCTGCATTACATTGATGACATACTAATACAGTCTGAAACAAAAGAACAGCATTTAGATAAAATGACACAGGTCCTTCAAATACTGCAGGAGGCAGGGTTTAAAGTTAAAAGTGAAATGGTACAATTCATGTCATCTGAAGTAAAATTTCTAGGTACTATTTTACATCCTTCTGGGCATACTCCTTGTTCAAAGAGGGTGCAGGGAATTTTGCAACTGGATAAACCAGTCACCATTCCAGATTTGCACAAATTTCTAGGTATTATGAATTATAATTGGGAATTCATAGAAGACCATGACAGCATGGCAGTTCCTCTGTATGACATGCTTTCTAGCCAGAAAGAATTACCCTTTCTGGAGTGGGGACCAAAGGAAAATACAGCTTTTTGTGATTTAAAGGCAGCATTGGCCAAGGCTACAGAACTAGTAACTCCAATTTTAACATGTCCCTTTGCGTTACAGGCAGCAGCTGGACCCAACACATTCTCTGTTGTGCTTTTACAGGAGTGGCCTCAGGGCTCTGATGCTAGAATGGAAAAGACTTTATGCCCCATTACATTCTTTAGTAGAATGATGACACATGTTGAGATGGGATATCACCCATGCATTCAGCAAATTTTGGCCATTTACTGGGGTTTAGAACAAACTGAATAACAGCTTTCTCCAAAGACATTATAGTACAGATGCCACATTATGCCATACAGGCTTTGGTAAATGAGACTCAGTTAAATAAACTGATTGATGACGTCAGTCAAGCAGTGTTTGCAAAATGGTTGGCATTATTTAGTGTCAAGCAAGTTACAATAAAGGCAGAAATAAGTATTACTTATCTAACTTGATGGGATATGAAGGAAAACGACACAAATGCATTAGGCATATTTCAAATCCAGAAAAGCCCATTCTGTTTCCTGATTTTCAGGAAGACAGGCCATCCGTCTTTGTTGACGGTGCTCGATTTTGGGACAATGGACAATATCGGACTGGATTTGCAGTAGTACCAGAAAACCCTTCTATGGGACAGCCGACTCTGATTCAGTTACCTGGACACGTCTGCTCAGAGAGCTGAACTGGAAGCAGTTCTTTATGTGTTACAGCATTTTCCACCTGTCAATATTTTTTCAGACAGTGCATATGTAGTTAATTCTCTGCGGCTGCATATGTCTGTATGGGCAAGGAGAGGGTTTGTTGATAATATGGGCAAACCACTCAAGCATGCTTTTGTATTACAGACTATTTGGAATTTGGTTCGTAGTCAGTCCCTTGTGGGTTGCTACAGTATCTTAAAGGTAAAAGCTCATCAAAAAGCTACAAATGAAATTTTTCAGTTAAATAACTAAGCTGAGCCGATGGCAAAAAAGGCAGCCAAGGAAGGAATGCAATTGTATCCTACAGAACACCTTTCTTGTGTACCAGATAAAACCACTGCAGTACATGTCATACAGACATTTTCAGCTCATAATTTGCAGCATGATTTGCTGCAGATCCAAACTAAGTTTGGACTGCAGGAAGAGTTAGAAAAATGTATTCTTGTAGGAGAAAGTACACAGCAATATTATGCAAAATGTTTTGAAGACGGTTCTAGTCTTCCTTATATACCATGCCAACAGGCATGACAGTTAGTGAAGTTTAATCATCAGGTATTGGGACATTTGGGTACAAAAAAGTTATTATGGCCCATTGTAAAGAACAAGTACTGGCATCCACAGTTAAAGAAAATCTGTGATTTAGTGCATGCTAAATGCTTAATAAGTTTGCAGGTTAATGCTCAATTGAAAAAGCCACAGTTACTAAGGGTAACTACAGAGGATGGACCTTGGTATGCCATCAAATTAACTTTGCAGGTACATTACCCCCAGCTAAAGGTGGATACAGGTGTCTTTTTAGTGGTAGTTGATGTTTTTTCAAAATGGGTAAAAGCAATTCCTACAAAAACAATGACGGCTAAGGCTACAGCAGAAGCCTTATGGAAAAAACATTTGTTGTCATTGGGGATGGCCACGAGTTATCGAATCCAATAACGGGCCACAATTTGTCAGTAAACTGATAAAAACTTTATGTGATTTACTTGGTATCCAGCAATGATTTCATGTTCCTTACCATCCCCAGTCTAATGGGATTGTTGAAAGAATGAACAGGACTCTTAAGGAATGCCTTAAAGCCTGCTTGGAAAAAGGTGTAAATCAGGTAAAACATTTGCCTGGAATCTTGCTGGGTGTCAGAGCAACTCCACACAGTGAAACAGGGTTTCACCTTTTGAAGTCATGACAGGCAGGAAAATGCCTGTACAATTGCCATTTGATCCTACTGTTAGTACAAACAGACCATTATTAGAAATTGCAAAGTATCAACAATGGTTAAAAGATATTTCTGAATTGTGTCAAAGCCTATCAGAAATGCAAGCATTCAATTTACGGTCAAAGGATCCTGTTATGCCAGAAGAAAACCTTCCCTCTGGGACACAGGTTTTAGTCAAGACGTTCCAGATGGACAGTCCATGGGATAGTAATTGGCAAGGAACCTTTGAAATAATTGCTCAGTTAGGACCTCTAGTACACAAAGTTAAAGGAAAGAAAAAAAGCAAAATAATTCTTGTTCATAGAGATCAGTTAAAAGTCATTAAGTGACTTCACGTTTTGTGTTTTTTTTGTAGACTCACGGCAAATGCCAAGTCTGAAACAAATGAAAAAGCATCTATCAAAACAACTTTCTAAGTTAATACCAATTACGTAGAAAATATATAGTATTGTACATAATGAAGACTCTGTTATTGTACTGACTGTACTCATTGGAGCTCTTGGGGTAGGGTGTCAAACAAGAGAAATGCAAGTTTGGAAAATACACAATGACAATAACACTCTAAAGGTTGGTTGGCGTAAATGCTCAAAAATAAATCTTTTTTGTGGGCAAAGACAGCAGGACAATTTTACTTGTCCGTCTAATGCTAATTGTACTTTTGGGCATAAAATAGTTCCCAGTAATGTTACCTTTTGCCCCGCGATTAGGGGTCATTATTACATTCGACCAAATAGTCCTAAGGTAACCCTTGAATTTGATTCTAATGTTTCTATTAAATGTCATCAATTTCCTATATTTTATTTGGGAAAAGGAGAAAATTCAAAGAAATATCCACCATCAACACAATGGCTAGTCTTCACTTACGTGCAGAAATGTGGTAATCATACCATACAAGGAATTAGTATTCCTCCCAATAATACAAAAGTACAAATAAATTTTACTACTGGAGTTTCTGTAATATGTACTAATACCACAGTCATTACAGGCAGCATACATTGGGCATATGTTCTATCAATATTAACAGGTAAACCTACATCTGTTCATACAGACCATTTGGTTAAAATCCCCTCTACCTGTAAAAAGGTAGGCAGACAGTATCAAAAGGTTCTAGTACATTTTAACATTACATTCTCAGATACAGGCAAATGCCGATACAAGAGAGCTTGGTATGATACTCTGCTAGGAGGCCTAGGCACAGGCATTGGAGTTTTTAATGCAGCTGACATTGAAATTCTAACTAATCATTTAAAAGTAGTGGGGGAAGATATCTCTCAGATTGTGCATTTACAAGCATCTTGGAATCCAGAGATATGGAAAATACATTTGCACAATATAAATTATCAGCAACAATTTTTAGACAATTAAGATGCTATGCAACTACATCAGTTAAAACTTGATGGTAATATGAAAATTTTTGTAAATCGGACAAAATGCACTATTCAATCTTTGTATGTGGAAATTCAAAAAAATAATGTACAAATTGAACTGATGTTACAAAATGAAAATGTTTGGCGACAGTTGTTTAACAAATGGATACCTGATACAGATTGGATTAAGCTATTTACTGAAGTAACATATTGTACTCCACAATACTGTAAAGGACAATTCTCACATTATAATGTTACTGATACCACTGTTATGTGTCAATTTACAGTATTACCTATGATATTTTTCATACCAGAAGGGTATGAGTATTGGTTGCCACAATTTGAAGGTAATAATATAGATATGAATGGAAAAACACAAAAAATTGAGTATTGTACACAGACTCAAAATGGATTAATTTGTGAACAGCATTCGCCTGTATATAAACCATGTAAGCAGCATTCTGTTAATTTATGCAAATGGACCATTATGCCTTCTTCTTTTCAAATGTTTATAGAAGTGGCTCCTCAGTATATTTGTCTGGTTACAGATCAAGATGTAGGTCATAATTTAAAATTACCTTTTGTAGGATGTTTATCACATGTTGATTTCCTTAAATGGAATAATCAGAGCTATGTGTTTACTGAAACCATAGAAGTAAATATTTCCAAAAACTGGAATTATGACTTAATACAGCTTTCCAATATATCTGTATCCTTGGATAATTTAAAAAACATAATGAACAATACTAAGATTCTCAGAGAGTATTTGGAAAAAAGAAATAAATGTATTCTGTATCATGAGGCATTAAGCATCATTGCAAAAGATAAATTACTTAGTTTAGCTGAAAAGACCAAAAAAGACACTGCTCACAATTGGTGACACATCTTTACTGGTTGGTCAAAATCAGGAAAAAAACTGTTAAGTTGGTTGATACATCCTGTATTAGTAGTGTTAGACATTATAGTCAAATGAACTATCTGGAATGGGTTCATGTCAGAAGATCGATGATGCATTCTGTCGAATGCGTCTTGGTTGAACTGTAAATGTCAAAAACGCAAAATGACTAAGCAGCTTTTAAGCAAATTCTTTCCCTGGGAAAGAAGTCACTTGGCCGCTTCCGTCACTTTGCCATTTTTGGCATTGTAGTGCGATCTCGGAGTTGGTATATTTAAGTAGGGGGGTGTGGGGGCAAAGCCCCCCACTTAAAATAGTGTTCAATGTGTTTTTTTTTTTTTGGGAACAGCGATTTTTTTCCCTGGGAAAAAATTCACTGCTCTGGCTGCTCACTCTTTTTTCTTTTCATTCTTTTGTGATCGATATAACAGCATTCGCTCTTTTGAGCGTTTGTTGTTATAACATAGACCTTCTGGAATTGCTACCTAAGTTGCCATTTATGGAAAACTTATAAAATCCAACAAATCATGATGGTTAACCTAGATAAATTGGAAACGGTTTCAATTTGTACAAATGAAATCGAAAATGGACAGTCATTTTTCACTTTTTAAATGAAAAGAGGGAATTGTGAGAGTAACGAACAGGTTAAAAATGGATTTCAGTGGATTTTTTATTGAAAATGTAAAATAAATATTCTGCATTTCAGTGTGGAGAGTGCACTTAGTTTGAACTCTTGGCAAAAACATATAGCTTGGCATTCATTGTTAATAAGAATCAGAAGTAAAATGTTTTATCTATTATAAACTGCAATTTGTGAAATTTATTATCTATAAGTAGGACAAGATGAACTCTTGTATGCAGCCATGTCTTGTCAATATGATACGCAAGATAGGCCAAGGACGAAAAGAGTTATTCTTCGGGAACAGAATGTTTACGGTATGGAAAACAAACTGTCAGTAGACCAGCTTGAGAGGAAAGACATATTATTCTGGCAAGTTTCCAAAACTGCTGATGCAGGCAGAAAAGACACTATAAAAATTGGGACTTTTTCTTTGGTAGGACAGACTCTGATTATTCTAAGATGCTCCCCACCATGTGTTCCCTTGCATCTATGTGCAACACTGGGTATCCGTTTCCTGCTTAGTGATGCCCTGTTTGTCAGGTCTTTGTCTCCTTTGTCCCCCAACTCATCTGCAGAGTTGCATTCCCTGTCTGCCAGCCAAATTCTCATGTCCTCAGGCAAAGTGCTAAGGGCTTGTTCCCTCACCGAATGGTCTGGCAGCCACTGAAAAGTGGTGACCTGACACCCACTTACCCACCTATGAAAATAAGTGCTTAGTTCAGCAATATAATCACATACACTTTCATCTGCCTTGCATCTATGGTCGCAAAACTTTTTTTTCTTTAAGCTTTAGGTGTTAACTTAAAGCATTCCAATAAACAATTGTTAACCATATTATAATTTAAGCAATCAGTATCAGACAACTTAGAAACAGTTACAGCTTTACCATGTAGTAAGGGGTTCAGGAACTGTACCCAGAGCCCTTGGTCACACATTATACTGTTTGCATACTTTTTCAAATACATGAATAAAACTATCAAAATTATCACCTTCTTGGTACTGAGGAAGAAGCTTACTGACCTTTATTGCTTCTGAGTATGGCTACTCCCTTCCCCATTACCTCCATGACCCAAGCAAAGAATCTGCATTTCCTTTTCATGTTACCTCTGCCTCTCATTTTCTTTGGCTTCCAAACATCTTAGTCTCTCTTTTTCTTCAGCCTCCAAATGCTGGAGTCTCTCTTCTGATTCTAATTCCAACGGTTTATCCTCCAGTTCACATTTCTTTAACTCTAGATGGATTTTTAAGTCCGCTGAGGAAAAGGTGAATTGTCCTGCCCCTCCAGAGAAGCCCTTCCTGCAGCAACCCTCTACCTCCCAAGCAGCAGCCCCCTCCTCGGCCATTCCATTGTTCCATTATCTGTGGGCTGCAAATTCCCATCACCAAACTGGGTATCCTCCTGTTTGCTGGTCTGTGCTGCAGCTGTGGTTAAGGCTGCAATCATTTCCCCTTTAGTCAGGTTGGCATGCCGCAGTCTTTTGGCTAGGCACATCTCAGCCAACTGATTCCTTGTCAGCTTGCCATAATCCTCTGCTGATATCCTTACCTGCACTCCCTGACTAACTTAGCTAACAAAAAGTAAATAAATAAAACTATTGTGATATGAAACTCTGAATGTCATGTGGCTGCTTGAGAGTACAAACACCTTCTTTAGTGACCACTGCTTACAGGCTACAATAATTCAGTATCCCACCACTGCCACTAAATAATGTGATGCCCACCACTGCTACCAATATGTGATGGTCACCAATATGTGTCATCCCCATGCTGGGCCAGTAATCAAGGAGCCTAAATCCTCACCACTGACACTGGAGAGGGACTTGTACTTAGAATACAAATGGATACACTCGATACTTCCAGATGTAGACCTCTCTGCATCAAGTACAATTTCCCTTAAGAGCACACAGGGAACACACTCAGCCCGGGGTCTGGATGTCTCTATATCTATCTACCTCCAGGTCCCCAATTAGACTCCCCACTGGTACAGCTGCAGGGTTAGGTCCTCAGCCGAGTGTCCAAGCCAAGTCTTCCAGCACCCTCTCTGTAAACCCAGTGCTTTGTGCCCCTGCCCCAAGTAGCTGATACATGCACTCTTTGAGATTTAATTTTCACACACACACATACACACACACACACACACACACACACACACACACACACACACACACACACACACACACACACACACACACACACACACACACACAGCTGGTAAAGGCTGGCACAGATTACCCACTCTACCAACTTGCCCAGACTATAAGGTAGATTCACTGCTACCAGTCAGTTACTATAAGGCTCTTATAAAAATGTTTCCATTTATACTGTGTAATATTAATACTAATGCAAATGGTAGTAGTTCATCAAGATGACTAGGCCTTCTGGAGTGGCCCACACAGTACCAACAAATAAATATAAGTACTCTCAAAGGTTAGATACTTTCTACAATAAAAGTTTTAAATACATTTAATAATAAATAATAACAGAGCATGAAAATACTCATCATATATTCACAGTAAACCACAGAGTTCAGATCACAGGAAATATAAAAAAAAAACATTGATGGACAGACTGATACAAATAAAGAAAAACAATATCTAAACTAAGCTTCACTATATTCCTGACTGAATCTAAGAGAATTACTGTTCCCTAGTTAAGTTAGTTACTACTGCTAGGCAAGATGCTGTGGGTGAGGGTCTTTCTAGTCAGGCTTCCAAAACAGAATACTCAATACTCTGAGATTTCTCTTTGTAATATCTAAAATATAATTTCCATGCGGGCTGGCAGAATGACCTCATCTGGTCATCTGACTCTAGGTTCTCACAGTATTCCCCCTTTGAAGCTAAGACAAGAAGTTAGCACATAAGGCCACAATACACATCCAAATGTTTATGACAGTGCCTGGGGCCTCCCCTCTTTTCACTGCGCTAATAAGCAAAGGCTGCACCCCAGACCCAGTGTCTCTGATCCTACTCAGCACTGTGGGTTTCCTTTTAATGGTTTAACAGCTCATTTACATTTCCCTTATTTTTTAAAAGTTACCCTGTACTGTGCCAGTATCCTCTATTTAAACTGTTTACTATCATATGTTCGAAGCGAATTCCATCGACTGCACTTCTGTCGAACACGGAAATTCAAAAATGGTAATATCGAACACCAAAAGCCAACCAAAGAATGGTTTTAACATGGGTCAAGATAGGTGTTCAGTGTTATTGCCAAACTACAAACCTTTCCCCTATCTCGACCCATGTTCGACATTACCATTTTCGAACTTCTGTGTTCGACAAAAGTGCAATAGACAGAGTTCGCTTCGAACATATGATAGTAAACCATTTAAACATATACATTTAATTCTGCTTCAGTAATACATGTACATTTCTCTTAATTTCAGCAGGGTGCACTTTTGATACTGTGAGAGTAATGAACAGGTTAAAAATGTATTTCAGTGGATTTTTTCTGAAAATGTAAAATAAATATTCTGTATTTCAGTGTGTAGAGTGCACTTAGTTTGAACTCTTGGCAAAAACATATAGTTTGACATTTATTGTTAATAAGAATCAGAAGTAAAATGTTTTGTCTCATAAACTGTGCAGCTTGTGAAATTTATTATCTACAAGCAGGACAAAACAAACTCTTGTATGCAGCTGTGTCTCGTCAATATGATATGCAAGATAGGTCAAAGATGAAAAGAGTTATTCTTCAGGAACAGACTGTTTAAAATATGGAAAACAAACTGTCAACAGACCAGCTTGAGAGGAAAGACATATTATTCTGGCAAATTTCCAAAACTGCTGATGCAGGCAGAAAAGACACTATAAAGATTGGGACTTTTTCTTTGGTAGGAAAGACTCTGATTATTCTAAGCTGAAGTACATTTGATGTATTTATCTTTCATTGTTAAAATAGATGCCAACTTCATATGCAGTAAAAGAATGTCATAACAGCAGAACTGTTTCAGTGTCTTCACTGAATAAAGGTACAGACTACCTGAATAGTGTAGTACAACTTTACATTTTACAGTGGCAAGACCAGTCCAGTGCAAACAATGGGTGAGATCACCTGAAGAGGTGTCTCTCACAGTATGACATTCCAGCGCAGACTTTTTCAGAATCGATTTTTATTTTCCTAAAGCTTTGTCCATTTACTGGAGGACAAACACTGCAGTATGATAATTCTTCTTCATATAGTTGGTGATATACAGGGTGCGAGTCTTACTGCTGAAATTCGCTTCACCAGCATCTAGTGAAAGACAGCACAAAATCCTCCCACAACTGATCTTCGTGTCAAGACTGGCCACCTTGTCCTGAAAATTTGTGGTAAATATTTCTGATTTTCTATTAACATTGAATGCAATTCATGAAAATGCCAAGAGGTGCACCATATCTTTTACTGTTGATGTATCTGAATAATATGTAGATGTGTGGAATTATTTACAGACATGGTATGATCAGCATATTGTTGGTTAAAATCCCCTCTACCTGTAAAAAGGTAGGCAGACAGTATCAAAAGGTTCTAGTACATTTTAACATTACATTCCCAGATACAGGCAAATGCTGATACAAAAGAGCTTGGTATGATACTCTGCTAGGAGGCCTAGGCACATGATTGGAGTTTTTAATGCAGCTGACATTGAAATTCTAACTAATCATTTAAAAGTAGTGGGGGAAGATATCTCTCAGATTGTGCATTTACAAGCATCTTGGAATCCAGAGATATGGAAAATACATTTGCACAATATAAATTATCAGCAACAATTTTTAGACAATTAAGATGCTATGCAACTACATCAGTTACAAGTTGATGGTAATATGAAAATTTTTGTAAATCGGACAAAATGCACTATTCAATCTTTGTATGTGGAAATTCAAAAAAATAATGTACAAATTGAACTGATGTTACAAAATGAAAATGTTTGACGACAGTTGTTTAACAAATGGATACCTGATACAGATTGGATTAAGCTATTTACTGAAGTAACATATTGTACTCCACAATACTGTAAAGGACAATTCTCACATTATAATGTTACTGATACCACTGTTATGTGTCAATTTACAGTATTACCTATGATATTTTTCATACTAGAAGGGTATGAGTATTGTTGCCACAATTTGAAGATAATCATATAGATATAAATGGAAAAACACAAAAAATTGAGTATTGTACACAGACTCAAAATGGATTAATTTGTGAACAGCATTCGCCTGTATATGAACCATGTAAGCAGCATTCTGTTAATTTATGCAAATGGACCATTATGCCTTCTACTTTTCAAATGTTTATAGAAGTGGCTCCTCAGTATATTTGTCTGGTTACAGATCAAGATGTAGATCATAATTTAAAATTACCTTTTGTAGGATGTTTATCACATGTTGATTTCCTTAAATGGAATAATCAGAGCTATGTGTTTACTGAAACCATAGAAGTAAATATTTCCAAAAATTGGAATTATGACTTAATACAGCTTTCCAATATATCTGTATTAATACTAAGATTCTCAGAGAGTATTTGGAAAAAAGAAATAAAAGTATTCTGTATTATGAGGCATTAAACATCATTGCAAAAGATAAATTACTTAGTTTAGCTGAAAAGACCAAAAAAGACACTGCTCACAATTGGTGGCACATCTTTACTGGTTGGTCAAAATCAGGAAAAAAACTGTTAAGTTGGTTGATACATCCTGTATTAGTAGTGTTAGACATTATAGTCAAATTAACTATCTGGAATGGGTTCCTGTCAGAAGACCAATGACGCATTCTGTCGAATGCGTCTTAGTCGAACTGTAAATGTCAAAAATGCAAAATGACTAAGCAGCTTTTAAGCAAATTCTTTCCCTGGGAAAGAAGTCACTTGGCCGCTTCCGTCACTTTGCCATTTTTGGCATTGTAGTGCGATCTCGGAGTTGGTATATTTAAGTAGGGGGGTGTGGGGGCAAAGCCCCCCACTTAAAATAGTGTTCAATGTGTTTTTTTTTTGGGAACAGCGATTTTTTTCCCTGGGAAATAATTTGCTGCTCTGGCTGGTCACTCTTTTTTCTTTTAGTTCTTTTGCAATCAATATAACAGCATTCACTCTTTTGAGCATTCGTTGTTATAACATAGACCTTCTGGAATTGCTACCTAAGTTGCCATTTATGGAAAACTTATAAAATCCAACAAATCATGATGGTTAACCTAGATAAATTGGAAAAGGTTTCAATTTGTACAACTGAAATCGAAAATGGAAGGTCATTTTTCACTTTTTAAATGAAAAGAGGGAATTGTGAGAGTAACGAACATGTTAAAAATGGATTTCAGTGGATTTTTTATTGAAAATGTAAAATAAATATTCTGCATTTCAGTGTGGAGAGTGCACTTAGTTTGAACTCTTGGCAAAAACATATAGCTTGGCATTCATTGTTAATAAGAATCAGAAGTAAAATGTTTTATCTATTATAAACTGCAATTTGTAAAATTTATTATCTATAAGCAGGACAAGATGAACTCTTGTATGCAACCATGTCTTGTCAATATGATACGCAAGATAGGTCAAGGACGAAAAGAGCTATTCTTCGGGAACAGAATGTTTACGGTATGGAAAACAAACTGTCAGCAGACCAGCTTGAGGGGAAAGACATGTTATTCTGGCCAGTTTCCAAAACTGCTGATGCAGGTAGAAAAGACGCTATAAAGATTGGGACTTTTTTCTTTGGTAGGATAGACTCTGATTATTCTAAGATGAAGTACATTTGATGTATTTATCTTTCATTGTTAAACTAGATGTCCACTTCGTATGCAGTAAAAAGCATGTCATAACAGCAGAACTGTTTCAATGTCTTCATTGAATAAAGGTACAGACTACTTGAATAATGTAGTACACCTTTAAATTTTACAGATACATTTCAACACAAGCAAAGCTGACAAATACATTTTCAGCACAAGCATCTGTACAAAACCAGTCTGATATACAAATGACTTACAGTTCTAATGCATTTGTAACACAAGCATCTTGTATAAATCAGTTTGTTATTCAAAGGACATATCATTCTTTACAAAACTCCAGCTGGCTATGCTGGCACATGCCCATATCATCAGACATTGTACATCAGATGATTGTAATTTGGGAACATGCATTGTTTTGACCAAGCGGCTGATGTGGCCTGTCTTCTTTCAGAAAGTTGGAAAAGGATTCTAGTGAAATGGACCAATGCAACACATGCCACAGGAAGAAGGTAAGGAAAACAGGAGCAAACAAATTATCTGCTATAACAGAGCAGATAAATAGGGCTGCTCCCTTACAAAGTAAATAAAAAATAGATTATATCCACAGGCATAATGTAACAGAGCAGATGACTAGGGCCAACTCACTTAGCCATGTTAACAAGAAAACTAAATAAAGATACATTGTATCCATAGAAGGTTAACAACAATCTTGGCATAATATAACAATGTTAATGAATAGGTTATATCCATGGACAATAAAAATCCTGGAATAATATAGCAATACAAATGAATAGATTATATCAATGGAAACTGTATTTTCCTGGGAGTAGTGGGAAGAACCAGTAATAGATGTGCTGAAACTGCATGTTTCAGGGTCTCTGGTGAAATGGGTACATCTCTGCTTATCCTTGCAACATTATGAACAGATTATATTCTTGGAAGCCACTTGGTGGCATTGGAAATAGGTTGTATACCTAAATTTTATGGATTGGATTCACAAAACTATTGAAGCTAAGCATAAGGCTTTTGCATTTAGAAAAAATAACATGTGGATGAAATGTGATCATAAAATGGCAATTACTCATTGTAAGCAAATTTCACTAAGTATTATTATGAAGAGGAATGAAAATCTCATCACATGATTAAAAAGTGATAATTTGTAGCAGCTTTTAATGAAATAAATAAAGTTACATACATTAACATTTGCTAACAGTTGTATAGTTATAGGCATAAGAAAGCTTCCATATGCTGTGGAATAGAATATGGTACTTGTGAGGGCTTTGCAAACATATCTGGGGCACGAAATTTAATGCCTCCAGCAGACATAAGGATATCACTCAAAGTCATAACTGAGGTGTCAGGGAACATCTTCTTTGGGTGAAGGGATGGTGAGGAGCTCCCACCAATCCTTAAGGTGGCCAGATGAAGCTGTCAGGTCCACCTGCATGCTTTGTCCTTCACATCTTTGAGGTGGCAGTGACACTGTTGTACAGTGTAGCCATGGCCACCAGCAGAATTCACTTGTGTTTGTCCACAGTTTATCTCTGGCCAACTTTGACGCAGCACAGCCCACCAATATAGGGCCTCCACAGGTTCAAGGGTTCAAAGGTTCTTAGTTAATTACTAGAGGACCAACAGCCCTGAGAGGCCTTTTTAAGCATAGCCATGTCTTCCCATATGTAAATGACAGGATAAATTAGCCAGGGGCATATAGCTGCATTTAGGTGGCCAAGCATTTACAAGCTGCCTCTGTGAACCAGGGGAACAAGTACCAGTCCAGGGACAAATTTCTGATTCCCCATCAGTTGGTTTAGGTTGCATTTGAATAGGGTCAGGGAAGAGCTCTACTTCATATGGATATGCAGCTTGCTCCAGAGTAGGGGTAGTCTCTGAGACACATATCTGTTCCCCAACATGTTCTGTTTATGTTGCAAATGAGGTTTAGATCCTTTGATCAAGTATTGTTAAATTCTGTAAGACTTGTGGATGTGCAGCAAGTCTATCAGTATTGGATCAGATGTTGCCTTGTATGTTGGGCTTAGGTCACTCCCAATAGTGTGTAGGAGACTGAGTATAACATAAGGTTTTGAGGCAGTCTGCATATTCCATGCAGTTTATGCCTTGTATTCTTTTTGTGAGGAACCTCTCCAGACATTCCAGTTGTTGCATATGCCTGGTCAGGTATATACTGAAAGGAGCATTGTACTTATTGACTGGTCTAATAAGGGCTGAGTACAGTGGGGTAATGACATATTGTGTCCTGGATGTCATAATCTTGTTTAAAAGTTGCACAATACAGAATGATTTCCTTACAACAGTAGACAAATCATGGTCAAAGGCCAAGTCGTTGTCCACATATGTTCTCAAGTCCCTAACCACTGGGTCTGCTCTTAGGATGTATTGTCTATATTATAATTCCCAGGGGTGAATATCTTTTCAAAGGATACTATTGCACATTGTTTGACATTCAGTTTTAGACAATGGCTCTGGCACCAATTATTAGTTTGCTGCAAGTCCACTAAGAGGATATTAGTGTCCTTGTGGGATTCTGTGATTGCGCTGAGTTTACAGTCATCCATAAATGTGGTCAACCAGAGGCCTTTGAAATTAGCTTTGACTTCTGAAAATAGATGCCAAAAAGGAGTAGCCCCAGCAATGAGCTCTGAGGGACTACTGACTGACCATTTTGTGGAAGTAAAATCCCTTATCCTGACTTTCTGTATCCTATCTGTAAGCCATTTGGCTATTCAGTGGGTTACATAGGGGTTTATGCCTAGTTTTATGAGTTTACCAACAGTGCCTGAATGAGTAATAGTGTTGAGTACTTTGGCTAGATTGAAACAAATGCTGTGTACCTTTTTGTCCAGATCCATGTCTTTGGTGACTTTCTTGAAAAAATCTACCAGGTTGAGAAAGCACTATCTGCCTTTGATGAAACCAAAGTGTGTTGGATCCAGTGTCTGCAGGTTTTCTATATCTTTATTTATGATATCCATAATAAATCTTTCCATGGATTTGCTTATGAGACTACTGAAGCTTATGGGTCTATAGTTACCTGAGTCAGTTGATGGCCCATCCTTGTGCAGAGGGATAACTATTGCAGTCCTCCATTAATTAGGCATAAGGCTGAACAATGATTTTAGAGGGCTCAATAGGTCATGTTTCATGTTATTCTGGAGGCATCCTGCTATATTATCAGGGCCCATAGATGTAGTATTATTTGCCTTGGAGAGAGCATTGAGGACTTGTTCTTTAGTGGTAACTGGGGAAATTGTGGTGGAGGGTATCTCTTAAGAGGTACTGGCAAGTGAAAGAGCAGTGAAATTGGAGTTAAATTTATTAGCCAGTAGGTTTTCTATATTCTCCGGTTCCATATAGGTGGTTCCATTTACAACTAGTTCAGCACACTGTCGTGTATGAGATTACAGACATAGCTGAAAAAGACCTTGTGGTTGTTTTTTGCCTGCTAGGCCTATCTTTACCTCAAATTTGGCTTTAGTGGACTTCATAAAGACTCCTGAGTTGCTTATTTAGTTTGACAAGGGGTTTCTTGCCTTGCTTGACATCACACTTCCTAGTTTTGGCCATGGTGTTCTGCTTTTTGTTATACATGTTTTTGATATTGGGATATCCACCAGGCTAGTTTACTCGTGTTCTGCTTTTTGTTATACATGTTTTTGATATTGGGATATCCACCAGGCTAGTTTACTCCTTTTTTTCTTCATTTCAACCTCCGATTTCTGCAGTTTTATTACCTCATCTGAATATCTATTTAAAGCTTCTTCCATCTTTTCCAGCCTTTGTTATTTGTGTTGATATACTTTATCAGTGTTTCATTTATTTTAATCAGATCTGAGTACATTTGACTTTTTTTTCCCTCTAGGTTACTGGAAGTCATGTCTTGCACCAAGGCTGGAGCTTGCACTGCATTTTGTTGAACAGCTACAGACATCTTCCCAATCAGTGTTTTTTCCTCAACTTTTGTGGTTGACTTTCTTTTAGTTTCTATGAATTTCTTTTTTGCTGGCATCCAGGCAGTGCACTTACCTAGCCAGTGACTGAAATTTATCAAAAAAATGAGTTCACTGGCTCTGTTTTCTGAGCTTCTGTTTTCATACTGGGAAAGCTGAAATTAAGCTGCTACTCAGTGTGCAGCCATCTTGGAAATTGCTCTTTGAGTTATTCCTTTGCTTACTTCCAGTGGTTACAGCTGTGCCAGTGCAGATGTTAACATGATGGTATAGGGTTTCTGTGAACAATTCCACATTGGCAGGGGAGATCACGTGGTTTGTTGTGGTTTGAAATTTTGTCAGGGTATCACTCAGCAGTAGGAGGTTTGCTTTGGAATAATTCTTAAATGTTCAAGGGTTAGATGGGGTCACAGGTTTTAGTTTAATTTTGAAGGAGACTGCTTTATGGTCTGACCTGACAGGGGTGGGTGCAAAGTTCTCCTGTGTTTGAGAGGATCTGGTCAAGAATGTTGGTGCCCTTAGTGGGTGTATGGACTAGCTGTTTGTCTGCTTCAGTGAGTGCTGTTTGTTTTGGGTGGCCACAGTGGTGCAGTGATTAGCATTGCTACCTCACAGCAAGAGGGTTTCCAGTTCGATCCTTGGCTGAGGTGCCTTCTGTGTGGAGTCTGCATGTCCTCCCTGTGGTCGCGTGGGTTTCCTCAGGGTGCTCCGGTTTCCTCCCACATCCCAAAGACATGCTGTAGGTGAATTGAACACTCTAAATTGACCCTAGGTGTGAGTGTGTGCATGTGTGTGCCTTCTGTGGAAGGTTGGGCGCCAGGCTGGCAACTCGACACTGTAAAATCTCCACTGCCAATCATGAGCGGACAGGTTATCCGCTGTGGCGACCCCTAACTGGGAAAAGCCAAAAGAAGAAGAAGAAGAAGTGAGTGCTATTTGTTTATTGCTGTTGCCTGTTTAGCCATACACTTCTAACAAAGTGTTTTGGCCTCCTTTTTCCTCCCCTGCACCTGTCGACTACCTGAACCACTACTTCAAGTTTATAGTATGTTTGTAATCCAACCCTGCCTTATTTTCCTTTTAAACCTGTCTGTACACCTCAGCTCCCACAGTGTGGGCATCCTGTGCTTGTGGAAATCTAAATCACCATTAACAAATCTAGCTATTACTTCATTACTAGCTACAAATCCCTATAAATGTTCCCCAAAGATCACAGAAATTAACTCAACACCATTAAGGCATTTAATATCATGCCAAATATCTGCTTACTGTGGAACTTCAATTATCCAAGCATTGATTGGCACACTTACACCTCTAAAAATAGTTATGCTTATCATTTCCTATTCCTCAGTAATACCAATGCACTGCAGCAAATGGTAAAACCACTAGAGGTTCTAATCCTTGATCTGCCTTTTACAAACCTAGCCCCTGTCGCCTGCACCCCACTGCATCTCCTCATCCTCATCATTTGTGTTTGATCACAAGTCAGTCATCTTCTCTCTCAGGTCCAGTGGTACCTCCCTACCACCATATGAGACAATCTTTAGGAACTTCTTCAAGAAGACATCTGCAAAATTCCCACGAGTCCCTTGCAAATGGACCCAGCTGACAGGACTGCAGTATTCACCTCTGACTTCTATCAACACCTTAACAGTTGTATAGAAAAGTCAGTAGTCATCCGTACTAAATATAACTGTAAATTTAGGAATACACCTCTCTGGTAGAACTCCCGTATTAGCAAACTGTACAACAAAAGGAGAAAAATAAGGAAAGGTTGCAAGAAATCCTCATCTCCCTACCTCACGACTACGTCGAAACATGCCAGCTCAGAACTTAAAACACTATTAGAAAATGTAAAGCAGAGTATGAACGTAAGGTTACAACTGACTCCAAAGGAAACTACAAATTATCCTTTAGTTATGTCAGAAAATTAAGGAGTAATGTCTAACCCTGCACCGAATTCATCCATAATATCACCCATTTTGATCCCAAGAATATCGCTAATATATTAGCAAACAGACTTAGTGCTAATTTTACCCCTCCTGCCCACATTGTTGTCCCCACTATGCATTAGAATTTACTTTCCCTTGTAATCACTTTGGAACAAGTCTTAGAATCTCTACCAAACACTTAAAATAATACTTCCATGAGACTAGACAACATACCAGGCTGCTCTCTCATTAGTACCAAGCGTGCAGTATCTGATTATCTACTGAATCTATTCAACCTCAGCCTACATATAGGGTTTGTTTCTGATGCCTGGAGAACAGCCAGCCAAGGATGGTCCTTCTACAGGCCTGGGTAATTATAGACCCATCAGCCTCACAAGCCTTATACCCATCAGCCTCACAAGCCTTATATGCAAAGCCATGGAACATATCATAGCACAACTCATTTATGCAGACATAGGCAATTTAACCGATCTAAATCCCAATCAGTATGGTTTTGTGAAGGGCAGGTCCTGTCTTCTGAGCCTAGCAAGCTTCTTTGAAAAGGTTAAAGAAACTGTGGACGCTAGTTATTCTGTGCGTATTGCTTATCTCAACCTGGCCAAGGCTTTTGCCACTATCTCCTTTGCTGGTATTACTAAAAAATTAGACAAGCTTAATGAACTTTTCTCCCCAGGCGTCCACTGAAAATGGGCTTCTACCCAGTCGGACTTTTCCGGTAATCAAATGTCAATAAATAAATAAATAAATAAAGAAAGGCCCTACACTGTCTGCTGAATTGCAAATTGGCTATAATGCAGATCCCACATTGTTAAAGGTGCTGATTCCCGCTCTGAGTATAAATTTGTAACTCGCAGGTGTCAAAGGGATCAGTTCTGGGTACTTTCCTCTTTAGCATTTATTTTGCAGACATCCAAGCCCATGTCCCAGAAGTGTGGTGGACCAAATTTATTGATGATTGCAAACTGGGCACTGTTATCCGTTCATCCACTGATACAAAACATATCCAGCAATGACTGCAGTATGCACATACATGGTGTATCAAAAATGCTCTCAAACAAAATGAAAAAAAAAAGTGCAGTATAGTAGCATTTGGCAGAAAGGTTGTTCCCACTACATTTGTTGTAAATGGTGTGCCTCTTCAGAAAGACACAGTCATAAGAGACCTAGCTGGTTCTGTGGATTGCTTCCTCTCATTCGATCATCAAGTTTCCACCGATCAGGAAATCCTTCTGTCTGGCCCAGTAAGAACTGAATTCACTACATAATGATAGCCATTTAAGTTTCAAAGGGAATATCTTCAAGATCTAAAGAGCAGGGCTGGCCTTAGCCAAAATGGTGCCCTAGTCGAAGTAGTGCTCCAGCTCCCCTTAAGCCCCACCCACACCATACTCATGAAACACTCCTATTTGAGGCACACCCACAGGTAGGTCACTCTCCAAGAAAGCCATTCCAGTCATTTCCTTAAATTATTTAAATGCACAGGAAGAAAAAGATACCTTGTAATATAGTTATACTTCAACAACCTTTGCGTATGTATTTCCTACTTTAAATACCAGAGCCAGATCATGGTCAAATAGGGCCCTAGGCAGGGTAATAGACCAGCCCCATCCAGAGCAGCCCCTTCTGAAGAAACCCTCTACCCCCCCCCCCCCAAGCAGCAGGCCCCTCCTCGGCCATTCCATTGTTCCATTATTTGGTGATTTATCACCAGTTACCATATACACTCTTCAAATCTATGAGTGTGCATACTGTTCTATTTGCTAAACAAACAATACAGTCTCACAATGAAAACAGGCTTAGTATGATCAGTAAATTTCTCTGCCCTTGAAACTCACATTTATTGAGATGGCAAAACTCACATTGATTGAAACGGCATGAAAATCCACATTCATAGGTTCATAGGAGTACTAGGCTATAGGCCCAAGGGCCTAAGTAAGCCTAGCCAACAAGGTTCATAAGTTCATAGGTAGGTACTAGGCTATCAGCCCTAGGGCCCATACAAGCCTAGCCAAAAAAATGTACCCTGGCTTTTGCCACCCAAGAAAATTATTTTCCTATGCCCCTGTCGAGCAGAGCCACAGAAGTGATCCCCGGGGTGAATTTCCCATTTCCCATCCAATCATCAAGATTTTTCTTGAAGAGTGCTAATGAGGAGCTCTGTTTGACATAGATAGTTAGTCTGTTCCAGAGTATGGGAAGTCTCTGGGACAGGAATCTATCCCTCCAGCATGTTCTGTTTATTGTAGTGACAAGGTTAAGGTTCCTAGAGCGTGTAGCTCGGAGGGATTGGGATTTCTTTAAGTGGAGCATGTCCAACAGCTGTGGGTTTGACATAGCTTTGTATGTTAGGCAGAGATCGCCCCTGAGTAGGCGATATGCGATGGAGTAAAGCTGTAGCTTTTTGAGACGGTCTGCATAGGGCATCTGTTTGAGGCCAGTAATCCTCTTTGTGAGGTATTTCTGTGGTCTTTCCAGTTGTTGTAGATGTCTTGTGAGGTACATACCAAAAGGGGCATTGTACTCTATAATGGGTCTAATGAGTGATGAGTAGAGGGGAGCAATGGCCTCTTTTTTTCTGGATGAGAATCCTTTTGTGATGAGATGAGCCACGTAGAAGGATCTCCTGACCACTGTGGTGATGTGATTATCAAAGGAGAGACTACTGTCCACCTGTGTCCCAAGGTCTCATCACATTTTTGGCATTAAGTAGACTACCAGCTATGTGGTAGTTCATGGGTACAGAGTTTTTACCAAAGGGGATGACAATACACTTTTGGCATTGAGCTTCAGGCCATGGCTTTGACACCAGGTATCTGTCTCAGTGAGGCCCTTTTGTAGTTTGTCCACATCGTTAGGAGTTTCAATTATGGCTCCTAGTTTGCAGTTATCTGCAAACTTTGTTAGCCAAAGACCTTCTGTGTTGGCCTGCACTTCAGAGAAGTAGATACCAAACAGGAGAGGACCCAGGACTGAACCCTGTGGTACTCCACTTGTCAATGGTCTGATGTCGGATTTGGAATCCGCTACTTTCACAGTGTGAGTTCTGTCCGTGAGCCAGTTGGCAACCCATCTTGTGACACAGGGATTTATACCTAGTTTAGTGAGCTTATCTATAATTCCAGAGTGGGGGATGGTGTTGAAAGCCTTGGCAAGATCTAGATAAGCTGTGTGAACCATTTTACCCTCATCTATGCCTTTGGTGACTGCTTCAAAGAAGTCAATCAGGTTTAGGAGACATGATCTTTCTTTTACAAATAAAAACTGAGTAGGGTCCAGAGTTTGGAGATTACCAATGTCTTTGTTTATGAGTTCCATGATGATACATTCCATGGCCTTGCAGACCAGGCTCATCAGGCTAATGGGGCGGTAGTTCCCGGGGTCCGTCGTGGCTCCCCCTTTGTGGAGTGGGATAACTGTCACGATGCACCATTCAGTGGGTACAAAGCTTGAGATGAGGCTATGATTGAACATGGTACTTAGGTAGGGTGCCAGTTCATTCTGTTGTTCGTGTAGAACGCAGCCTGGGATATTGTCAGGTCCCATGGATAATGTGTTCTTGGCTTTGGAGAGTGTGATTTTACCTATGCAGCCGTGATTATAGGAACTTTGCATTCTTCCGGTATAGAGATGGGCCCTCTAGGGGGTGAGAGGGGGGTAAAGTTAGCACTGAACCTATCTGCTAGGATGTTGGCAATATCAGTTGGCTCTGTATATTTAGTGCCATTATGCTGTAACTCAGAGCATATCTGAGTGTTCTCTTTTAGATTCTTGACATAGCTATAGAATGTTTTGTGGTTGTCTTTAGAGTCAGTGGCAATTTTGTTTTCATAACTAGCTTTGGAGGATTTTATGCGGGATCTCAGCTTCTTATTGAGGTTGATCAGGGAGTTCCTCCAGTCATGGGATTTTACTCTTTTTTGCAAGTTTCTTTCTTCTGTTGTAGAGTTTGTTTATGGCAGAGGATGACCAGATTGGCTTCCTTTTTTGGAGGATAACATCTTGGTTCTGTTAGGGATAGCATGATCCATGCACTCGTGTAAGTGCTTATAAAGTGCATTTGTGTAGGATTCAGCAGTCATACCTCTACTGTCCATCTGCATGGGTGTCATGAAGTTTGCCACTTCTGTCTTAAGAAGTGTGAAGTTAGCTTTTGAGAAGTTTTTTACGATGGTTTCCCTAATTGGGGCTGGGGGTGGGATGTGGATGTCTAGGCTGATTAGCTTGTGGTTGGATCTGACCAATGAGGAATTGACCTTTGGTGCAGAACACCGGTTTCCCATGTTGGTAATAACCAGGTCTAGGATATTGCTGCCCCTGGTGGGGGTGTGAATAAGTTGATCCAAGGTGTTGGAATTTATGAATTCTAGAAAACGTTGAGCAAAAGAGTTGGTACATGAGTAGTTTTCCCATTTAATGGTGGGGTAGTTGAAATTGCCCATTATTAGGGTGTTGGGTTGTACCCTAATACTTTCCAGTGTATCAAGAAATGAGGAATGTGAATCCTGGGGCATGGTGGGGGGTCTGTAGCAAGCTACAATTTGATTGCGGTCTTGCCCAGAGTTAGTTGCACTTGGATAATCTCGGATGCATTATGCTGTGCAACTAGCCTGGAGGTGTGGATATCCTTAATGAATATGGACACGCCTCTGCCTTTAGTGCTTCTTTCTGGGTTAGGTGGCCGAAGGGTGTGGTATGAATTGAAGCCTGGTAATGCAGGGGTGCTCTCCGGAGCTTTGAACCATGTCTCTGTCACTGCACAGATGTCAATGTTCTCCATTTTAAGGAGTGCCTCGAGTGAGTGCATTTTGAGGTTTAGACTTCTAGCATTGAGTAGCATTACCCTCAGATTTTGCTTGCTTGTACCTGTTACAGTGGTGAATTTGTCATTTGAACCTTGCCTAAAAAAGGCACTATAGGGGTGGCAAGAGTCTTAGCCAGTAACCGGAATCCTAAGGGCAACAGGTGCAGGCCATCTCTGGCAAAGCATCGTGGACTGTCGATCATGTCATCCCAGGCAGACAAATACTGGATCCCCTTAGACTGACACCAGAAGCTTAGCCAATTGTTGAAGTCAATCATTTTGTCCTTGTACTGTGGTATAATTCTGGGTGATAGCAGGATGCTACTCAGGGTTAGGGTCATACCTGTCTGGGATACAAGATCGGAGAGCTCCTCCATGTCTCTTTTCATGTAGTCCAGGGAGGTACATCTGAGGTCATTCACACCAGCATGGACAATGACAGTGTCATATTTGTACTTATTGTGGAGTGACCTGAGTGCATGCGTTATGTGGCGGATCTTGGCACCTGACAGGCAGCTGACAGTAACTTTCTCCTTGTTTAGTCTAGTGAGTGGAACATCAGTGTGCCTGACTATAGAGTCACCTATGACTAGTGTGTTGGGTACGTTGTTATGCCTTATGGGCTGTGGTTGAGTGGCACACTGAGTTTGTGGGCTATGTGTCATTTGGGTTGTGTTGGGGGGTGGAGTTTGCTTGCGTTTATGCTTTGGATGTCCCTGATGCTTGGGCAGGTTTTTATTGAGAGCCTCCGTGACTGTAGGTGTGTGTTTTGTGTTTCTATGTGTGTGTTTTGGTGGTGTAGGTTTTGAGGGACTATGTGATGAGTGTGGTGTGGTGCAAGTGTTTACCCTCTCCTCTTGACTGTTTAGTCCAGTCTTGGGTGAAGAGAGCTTTGCTTCCAGTTTGGCTATATAAGTGTATCTCTCACAGGTTGTAGTGTTGGGTGGTAGGAGGAGAGGGTTGTCTGTGTACATGAGGCAATTGCTGCATTGCCCCAAGATGCCCAGATTCATCGGTAGACAGGAGAAATCACTGGGAGCTGACCCTTAGACATGCCTGGATAAGTGCTTTTTATTAAGTACTAAAAACTGCTTTCCACTAGACAAGTGAGGAAAGTTGAGTGCTGTAGTAATTTGCAGCTTATGTAGTGCTTACAATGAGTTCTGAACAATGCTGAGTTCAAAGAAACAGATTTGAGTGCTGAAACTAGAAAACTGGCTAGTTATAAGAAAAAAAAACTAAGCTAGAAGGCTTCCCTCCAACACAGAAGGGCTTGGGGGCTCAGAAGCCTACAAACAGTCTATACCACTTAACAGGAAAGGCAGGAAACAAGCTTAATTTTTTTTCTTCTGTTTCCCAGATGCTCTCTTTGTACACAGTAGGGGTGCCTGAAATCAGAATATGATCTCACTGCACTCAGTTGAGTGAGCAAATGAGATGGGCCCAGAAGGAGTATCCAAACACAAATTTACAAGAGGGGCAGGCAGTTGCAAGGCCACTAAGATTAACACCAAAACAAAAACAGGGAGGGTGGGTAGGACTAACTGAAGAGCAGAGTTAAAACTTCCATTTCAGTTAATATTCCTGCAACACAGTTAAATCAATTTAAATACTGTATTCTTTGAAACAAAGTGCAGATAAAGGTACTTAAATTCTCTTATACGTCCAGTTGAATACAGCTAGATCTTAGCCGGCCAAAGCTGAGGTTTTTAAGCAGAAAATATTTCAAACTGTACCACTTAAATAGGCAAGGACAGGAAATCAAAGAATGTGGCTACCCCCACACCTGCAATTACTAACAAATAATAAAATTCAGCAAGCACTGACTGAAGAGCAGAGTCAAAACTTCCAGTTCAGTTAATATTCCCTGGTTCCCTGGCTTAAGCCACCCAAGAAAGTTAATTTCCTGTGCCCCTGTCGAGTAGAGCCATAGAAGTGATCCCCAGGGTCAGGGTGTATTTCCAATTTCCCATCCACTCATCAAGATTTTTCTTGAAGAGTGCTAATGAGGAACTTTGCTTGACATAGATGGGTAGCTTGTTCCAAAGTATAGGAAGTCTCTGGGACAGGAATCTATCCTTTCAGCATGTCCTGTTTATTGTGGTGACAAGGTTTAGGTCCCTAGAGTGTGTAGCTTGGAGGGATTGGGATTTTTTTAGGTTTAGCATGTCCAACAGCTCTGGGCTTAATATAGCTTTATATGTTAGGCAGAGATCTCCTCGGAGTAGGTGATATTCTACAGAGTAAAGGTGGAGTTTTTTGAGACGGTCAGTGTAAGGCATCTATTTGAGGCCAGTAATCATCTTTGTGAGGTACTTCTGTGACCTTTCCAGCTGCTGCAGATGTCTTGTGAGGTACATTCCAAAAGGAGCATGGTACTCTATAATGGGTCTAATGAGTGCTGAGTAGAGGGGAACAATGGCCTCTTTTTTCCTGGATGAGAACCCTTTTGTGGTGAGGTGTGCCACATAGAAGGATTTCCTGACTACTGTGGTAATTTGATTATCAAAGGAGAGACGACTGCCCACCTGGGTGCCAAGGTCTCATCACACATTCGGCATTAATTAGACTGCCATTTATGTGGTAGTTCATGGGTACAGAATTTTTACCAAAGGGAATGACAATGCACTTTTTGGCATTGAGCTTGAGGCTATGGCTCTGACACCAGGCATCTGTCTCAGTGAGGCCCTTCTGTAGGATGGCCACATCATTTGGGGACTTGACTATGGCTCCTAGTTTACAGTCATCTGCAAACTTCATTAGCCAGAGGCTTTCTGTGTTAGACTGTACTTCAGAGAAGTAGATACCAAACAGGAGAGATCCCAGGACTGAACCCTGTGGTATTCCACTTGTCACTGGTTTGAAGTCAGATTTGGAGTCTGCAGCTTTTACATTGTGGGTTCTGTCAGTGAGCCAGTTGGCAACCCATCTTGTGATGTAGGGATTTATACCTAGTTTAATGAGTTTAGCTATAATTTCAGAATGGGGGATGGTGTTGAAAGCCTTAGCAAGGTTAAGATAGGCTGTGTGAACCACCTTATCCTTGTTTACGGCCTTGGTGACTGCCTCAAAGAAGTCAATCAGGTTCAGAAGGCATGATCTGCCTTTCACAAACCCGAACTGGGTGGGGTGCAGAGTTTGGAGGCTACTAATGTCTTTGTTTATGAGTTCCATGGCCTTGCAGACCAAGCTCGTCAGGCTAATAGGGTGATAGTTCCCAGGATCAGTGGTGGCTCCCCCTTTGTGGAGTGGGATAACTGTTGCTGTGCACCATTCAATGGGCATAAAGCCTGACGTGAGACTATGACTGAACATGGTGCTTAGGTGGGGAGCCAGTTCATTCTGAAGTTTGTGTAAACCTAGCCTGGGATGTTGTCCGATCCCATGGATGCTGTGTTTTTGGTTTTAGAGAGTGCAGCTTCTACCTGCATAGATGTGATTACAGGGGCTCTGCATTCTTTTTGTATAGATATGGACCCTTTAGGGGGTGAGAGGGGGGTAAAGTTAGCACTGAACCTATTTGCCAGGATGTTGGCAATATCAGTTGGTTCTGTAATTTTTATGCTGTTGTACTGTAACTCAGAGCAGATCTGGGTGTTACCATTGAGATTCTTAACTTAGCTATAGAATGCTTTGTGGTTGCCCTTAGAATCAGTGGCGATTTTGTTTTCATAGCTAGCATTGGAGGATCTTATAAGGTATCTCATCTTCTTACTGAGGCTGTCCAGGGAGCTCCTCCACTCATGGGATTTTACTCTTTTTTGCAACAGGTCCTTCCTTCTGTTGTAGAGTCTTTTACTCTCTTTTGCAACAGTTTCTTCCTTCTGTTGTAGAGTTTGTTTATGGCAGGGGACCACAAGATTGGCTTCCTTTTTTTGGAGGATAGTGTTTGGTTCTGTTTGGGATAGCACGATCCATGCACTCATGTAAGTGCTTAGCAACTGTATTGTCCATCTGCATGGGTGTCATGAAGTTCACCACTTCTGTCTTAAGAAGCATGAAGTTGGCTTTGGAGAAATTTTTTACCATGGTTTCCTTAATGGTGAGTGGGGGCAGGATGTGGATATCTAGGGTGATTAACTTATGGCCGGATCTGACCAACGAGCAGTTGATTTCAGGTGTGGAACACCGGTCACTCATATTGGTAATGACTAGATCTAGGATATTGTTGCCCCTGGTGGGGGTGTGGATAAGTTGATCCAGGGCATTGTAATTTATGAATTTCAGAAAGCATTGAGCAAACGAGTTGGCACATGAGTAGTTTTCCCAGTTAATGGTAGGGTAGTTGAAATCGCCCATTATTAGGGTGTTTGGTTGAACCCTAATATTTTCCAGTATATCAAGAAAAGAGGAGTGGGAATCCTGGGCAATGGTGGGGGTCTGTAGCAAGCTACAACTGGGATTGCAGTTTTGCTCAGAGTTAGTTGCACTTGGATAACCTTGGTGCATTATGCTGTGCAACTAGCCTGGAGGTGTGGATATCTTTAATGAATATGGACACATCTCCGTCTTTGGTGTTCTGGTCCAAGTTAGATGGCTGAAAAGTGTGGTATGAATTATAGCCTGGTAATGCAGGGGTACTCTCTAGAGCCTTGAACCAGGTCTCAGTCACTGCACAGATATTGATGTTCTCCATTTTACGGAGTGCCTCGAGTGAGTGCATTTTGAGATTTAGACTTCTAGCATTGAGTAGCATTACCCTCAGTTTTGCTTGCCTGTTCCTGTTATAGTGATGAATTTGTCATTTGAATCAATGCATCTGGCCATTGGACCTTTGGGCTCTTTTCAAACCATAGGCTCCTTGCACACATTTTTAGGGCCATGCATACATGTATTTTATTCTTTGATTCACCTTCCTAACTGCATAAAATTATATTCCTTGTATAATACAGCACCACTTGTTAGAATGTGTTTTAAGTTTGTAGTTTTAAACATTCTTTTAATAAACAATAAAACAAAATGTATGAACCAATAATGACTAAACAGCCCAATTCAGAACATTTCTATCATAAAAGTCTACTCAAACTTCTGTCATTACAATCCACCAATATCAGTAAACATGCACAATCTCTGCAGAAATAAAAGCCGTCTAAATACTACCACATTAAAGAGATCTGTAACTAATGAAGAGATTGCTGCTAGCAAACAACGTTATACTTCACTGTCTGTAGATGAAACAAAGTGCCTGTTGCCCTTGAAGAATAAACTGCCTATGTTACTTTAAATAAAAAAAAATGATAAGCTAGTAATATTGCAATAAGCACTGGATGACAAACTGACAACAGGTTCATAATGCTAGGTAGCTCTTCCAAAGGAGGACATTCTCAGGGCTGCAGCATCCACCACTTTAAAGTAAAACACAGTAAAGTATCAGCAATACATACAGTGGGAGTGGGAGTAGAACCCACAACCTTCTGCATCCAAAGCAAATATACTACCTGTTGTGCTACTACAATGCAAACAGACTTAGCATAAGCAGCACTAAATTTCTGTTTCCCTAAAGCACTCAGCTCCTTATAAAATCCACCTGACACTCAACTATGTTTCGCAACTTTGCAGCATAACAAATCTGGAAAAAGCCAACATTTACTGGGAGGTGGCAAAGGCCCAAAACCAGGGACACTTTTTAAACATTGCTTGTATAATCTTAGAAAGTTGCTAGAATAAAATGCCTTGTGTTACCATGCATTTCCTGAAAGATAGGAAGACTGAAACTTAAATGTCTAGCATTATGTAGTGAATTCATTTCTTACTGATTTGCCAGAAAACCACAAATTTTAAGAGGTACAGACCAAAAGCATGAGCCAAACAAAAATCTGGACAGTTGAGAGCTATGGACTCGGCTCCTTGCATCAGAACTGATGGTAGCGGTAGAGAATTCAGGCTCTTACTTCTAGTACCTAAAGTACAGGGTTTGAGCCTGAGTAGCACTAACCACCAGGTGTACTTAACTGGGGCATGTTACACACACACACACACACACACACACACACACACACACACACACACACACACACACACACACACACACACACACACACACTTTGTCTCGGCAACATACACAGCAATTCTGTCTCAGCAACACATAAACACAGAGACACAGCAATTCCGTCTTGGCAACACACAAACACAGCAGAGCAATTCTGTCTCGGCAGCATACACACACAGCAGAGCAATTCCATCTCAGCAACACACAAACACAGCAGAGCAATTCCATCTCTGCAACACACACAGCAGAGCAATTCCATCTCAGCAACACACAAACACAACAAAGCAATTCCATATTGGCAACACAAACACAGCAGAGCAATTCCATCTCGGCAACACACACAGCAGAGCAATTCCATCTCTGCAACAACACACACAGCGGAGCAATTCCATCTCAGCAGCAACATTTACACACACACACACACACACACACACACACACACACACACACACACACACACACACACACACACACACACACACATGCACACACACTCACACACACAGTTTGGGAGGTAAGTGTTATTAAGTACTTGTAAAGTGTGGCAAGAACTTTTGTGTAAATCTGCCTAAAGGTATAGATTACTAGGCATTTTTGGTCCCTGTGATTACTGGCCTAGTATGTTCCTATTTGGGAGCCGTGCTCCTCATTTCATGTCAGTGCCATTCAGTCTCCCTGTTCCATTTAGAACATTGCACAAAAGCTAACATAGTTACTGTTAGTCTGCTGTAAATCAAGTTAAGTATCGCATCATTTACTTTCTTTCAGTGTATACTGTAAAATAATCTTCTCAGTGTCTGTATAAAGCTTTCTGTGATTAAGACTTTATAGTCAGCCATATGAAATAATTAATCATGGTACTGCATCTGAAGCAGCTGACATGTTTAATAGAACAATGAGAAAATATACTCTTCAAGAAGCATAGAGTGTAATCGGAATCTGAGTAGATAAAGCCATTGGCTGCTGTTACTGTTTGCACTGAGTGTACGGGAAAGCATGGGGGACAATCATGATAGTGCTTCTAATGTTGCATCTGTACTGCACCCCAAAGTGAATCTAACACAAATTCAGACATCATATAGGAGCATGTTTGGCACCCTTGTAGCCCATCTACTGTAAGAACATACTCTTTCTATTTCACAAGTAGTTTTCAGGACAAAGTACACCCATTATCTGCAGATTCTTGGATCATTTAGAAACTTATGTTGTTCAATTTACATTAATTAGTAATAATACAAGATTTTTTAATTACTAATTACAATTCCAAATATGCAAAGAAGGGAAATGTACCCTAGTATGGAATGTTCTCTTAACGTGCATATTGTCTATTATGACTTAGAGGTGCAGCAAACTTTATTTCCACTCCAGGTGGATCGATTGCTGACACTACAGTGCGGCATAAGTGTGGAATGGAGTGTTACACTCTGGAATGTGTTGTTCTTTGGATGAGACATTAAACTGAAGCCCTATCTGCCTGAGTTGGACATATCTCAGGTGGAGTTAAAAGATCCCATGACACCTATAGAAAACAGTAGAGGAAGTTCAGAGGAAGTTCCCCAGTGCCCTGATTAAATTTCCCGTAGTAATATAAATACCACCTTAGGTCTCAGAAAAGAGGCTACTAGCTTATTGGGACTAACTGATTTAACAATGGTTGAATAAATCAAATCAAATAATAAATAAATAAATGCCTAAAGTGAATTATAAACTGGTTGTTAATAAAATGTACTGGTTCTTAGGGCATTATACAGCCTACTCAATTTGGCATAATGAATTTAGCAAGATAGGAGCTATCCACCACACATGAATTAGCCATATCATCCCCATGACATATTGCTCCATTTACTGCTGGTGAATGAAGTTATTAATAAAACATTTCAGCTGGTGGTGTACTGAAAATAAAAAAAATGTTTTATAACAGTGTTTTAGTTTAACATCACCTGCATATAATAGCTATTGATAGTGAAAAAACAGATTCTGAGTTCTGCATCTCAGATGTATCCCAGGAATACAGATTTTCCTTATACTGTAGCTGCGCTACACATATCAAGTATTCTAGCATAATGTCTGTATGAGTAATATGTGCTGCAATATAAAGTGAATTGGGAGTAGGACAGCATATCAATGGAGAGTTGTGCAAAATCAAGAGGTCAAGTCACAAGTGTGCAAAGAAGTGATGCTGTACTGTATGGGTGAACTCATGTTTCTCCAAGGTACAGAAACCTCAGAGATGATTTAGTAAGTGAGGGGTGCTGAGGACAGGATAATACTGTCTACATAGAGAGGATGGGGTACTTTACCCCTCCACAGAAAATGACCTTAGAAAGTAATTGGAAATAACTTGTTTTACTGTTTATTTCAGAAAATGACATTTTCACTACTGTACTCCATGCTGGTATCTAGAACCATTTACCCATATACATTTCTTCACAACATTGGGTTTATATTACCTCATAAAGTTTTCAGAAACTCAAAATTCATATGGTCAGGACCCCATGTCCCCTGAAAATTATATAAATCAACTGCAAAACTGCACTACAGTGGGGAAAAGGGTAAATTCCCTGATCTCCACTGTACTGTGATCTACATAGAACTGCTTCAAATGGAAATGTATACTTTTTCCCCACTGTATTGTGATCTTGGAGTTGGTATATATAATTTGCAGTGGTATATGGGGTGCAGGGGGCAAAAACATAGATTTGCTTTTTTTTGTTTGTTTTTTTTTTTTTTTAATTCAGTTTTTGGAAACCTGATCATAGAGTCTTCACCATATGAATTTAGAGTTTCCGAAAACCAACAGCATCATATATGCCCTTGTGGCGTCTGCATACTGTACACAATGTGAAACCTGCACAGGTAGAATGCCTTTAAAATACTCAGTGAGGTCACCATAATTGTTTGTGTATTGCTTGTGGCAAAGATATAAGTGTGACAACTTGTGAGATACACCGTGGAAAGTAGCTACCTCAGTATAGTGCAGTGGTTCTTTTTTCCATTTTATTAAGTGCTGTGCCTATCATGAATGACACTGCCATCTGTTAGAAAAGTGTCATGATACTATGTTCTCTGTCAGGCAGTAGCACATCTGCAATCTCGGTTGTTGTAGGTCAGAACGATATCAGCCTGCTACATGTAACCATCAGGCAGTACCAGAACTCTCATAGAGACATACTCCTATTACCACTCTCATAGGTTAGAATGCTGCTAAAATACTAAATTTGATCATAGGGCAGTACCGTAGTCTTTGCACAGATGCACTGCACTCACCATTGCTACAACACATAGTGCTGCCAGAGTACTTAAATCAATTGTCAGGCAACATCACAGTTTTCACACAGATGTGCTGTCCTCATTGTTAACATAGGTACATCAGACTGATGACACTATAGTATGCATTACACTCACTGAGTATGTGTGTGTTACTGTCAGAGTATCGCAGTTTTCACACAGATGTGCTGTCCTCATTGTTAACATAGGCACATCAGACTGATGACAATGTAGTATGCATTACACTCACTGAGTATGTGTGTGTTACTGTCAGAGTATCGCAGTTTTCACACAGATGTGCTGTCCTCATTGTTAACATAGGTACATCAGACTGATGACGATATAGAATGCATTACACTCACTGAGTATGTGTGTGTTACTGTCAGAGTATCGCAGTTTTCACACAGACGGGCTGTCCTCATTGTTAACATAGGTACATCAGACTGATGACAATGTAGTATGCATTACACTCACTGAGTATGTGTGTGTTACTGTCAGAGTATCACAGTTTTCACACAGATGGGCTGCCCTCATTGATAACTGATGGCAATGTAGTATGCATTATACTCCGTGAGTATCTGTGTGTTACTGTCAGAGAGTATCACAGTTGTGCTGTCCTGATCATTAACATAGGTACATCAGACTGATGACACTGTACTATGCATTGTACTCAGTGAGAATGTGTGTGTTACTGTCAGAGTATCACAGTTTTCACACAGATGGGCTGCCCTCATTGATAACTGATGGCAATGTAGTATGCATTATACTCCGTGAGTATCTGTGTGTTACTGTCAGAGAGTATCACAGTTGTGCTGTCCTGATCATTAACATAGGTACATCAGACTGATGACACTGTACTATGCATTGTACTCAGTGAGCATGTGTGTGTTACTGTCAGAGTATCACAGTTTTCACACAGATGGGCTGCCCTCATTGATAACTGATGGCAATGTAGTATGCATTATACTCCGTGAGTATCTGTGTGTTACTGTCAGAGAGTATCACAGTTGTGCTGTCCTTATCATTAACATAGGTACATTAGACTGATGACACTGTAGTATGCATTGCATAGTAAGGGTGGAAGCGTGTCTAGTCAGGGACCTAGAATTGACATCCTTGTTATTTTCAGAGATTGGTGTCCATTTGGGCCATCTGATTGTGATTTCTGCTATGCATAAAGTGATTTTGTGTTAAGTAGAAAGTGACAGAACTCCAAATTTGAGGTAATGATGCTCCCCAGAAAAAAAGTGGACTACTTTCTTCAGGTGGTGGGAAGCAGTTGTCCTTAATAGGAAGGGTTTAATTAACTCAAGATCGCATTCATGAGCACAGGAGATGGGTTTATAATATTACGGCTGAGGATTACATAGTTGATAACAAGGATCATGACTTACTAGTCAGGGAGTCAGAATTTCTCATGGAATCAAAGGACAAGGAAATTCACTATAAAGAACAAAATGTTATTATCCCTCGTTTTCTATTCTTAACAAAGTGCCATACATAGTGTTATTTGCAGTTGTGGAGGCCTCATTGTGAAGAGGAATGTCAAGGACAAAATGAGTTCAGAAAAGGGCAACAAAAATTGTCCATTATTTGAACCTGATGACATACAAACAATAAGCTGCAATAACATATAATGCACTTAGGATGTGCTGGATGTTTTAGGGTTACCACCTGTCCCACTTTGCGAGGGACAGTCCCTCTTTGGGCAGTTGTGTCCTGACAAAAAAATTGTAAAAATGGCAAATGTCCTGAGATTTTAGGACAAAATGATTTCCTATATTTTATGCAATAGTTGCATAAAACAGTTATTCTGTATCTAAAATACCAAAATGTTATAAGAAACAGAATAAACAACTAAAATGCTACAAGAATAAGCTTTTATTTAGGCAAAAAAGTTAAGTTATATCCTTTGTACTGGCCGTGGGTATGTGTCGGCCTCTAAAATCTGATGTTTGTACCAAAAATGTCCCACTTTGGCCATTTGAAAAGGTGGCAACCCTAGGATGTTTGGACTAGACTTTCAAAATGAGAATTAGTGATACAAGTATTGTAAAACAGAAGACAACATGGGCAGACAAGTTATTAGCAGGAGTGGGGAAGAAAAATAGTCCCTCCTCCCACAGTTGACCATTAACTACCAACAACTCCTGTCCGTGTTCACCAGGCCACCAGACCTGCCTTATTCACCCCTGAACTCAACATGACCAGCATCAAGGGCTGCTGAGGAGATTGAGGACGCTGTTTCTGTAAGAGGTGAGCTGGACACACCTGCTTCACTCCTCCCCCTCCCTACCTGGCTTCTCCAGTGTCATGGTTGCTAATCAAACCCAGTTGTTTGGATCTCAGTCAGGGCTCCATCCTTCTGCACTCACAGAGACAGGCTTGATTTACTTAACTACAGATTCCTCCACAAAATTAGAGGACAGATGCCACTGCCCCCTGCACACATCAAGTATGTCCTTTTCATTTATAAATTTCCTCAGAGGTTTTGACCATACCATTATTTTTGTTTTGAATTCCATAATAATATACATTAAAGAGTCACATTCAAAAATGTATTATAAACTAAAATGGTTTACTATCAAATTTTTGAATCTAACTCCATCGACTTCACTTTGTTCGAACATGGAAAGTCGATCATGGCAATGTCGAACTCCAAAAGCCAACTTAGGAACGGGTTTTAATATGGGTCGAGATAGGGGCGAGGTTTGTAGTTCTGCAATAGCAGTGAACACCTATCTCGACCCATGTTAAAACCCATTCCTAGGTTGGCTTTTGGAGTTCTGCATTGCTGTGTTCGACTTTCCGTGTTCGAACAAAGTGCAGTCGATGGAGTTAGATTTGAAAATTTGATAGTAAACCACTAAAACTTATACTTCACATTTGCTGATTAAGGAAAAGGCCTAAGCCAGACCCCAGCATTAGTCCCTATCCCCATTTGTTATATAGGACATGACTTTTTTTTCATGTGCTGTATGGCCTTCCCTTGATGATGGTTGATCACTTACACCACAACAATAACACAAATCAGCTAAGTAACAACTAGCAAAGCCACATTGTTTCTCTTTTAAATGTTTTGTTATAGTTTTTCAAATTAAATAATATAATCCAAATAATCACAAATCCAGATTTCTCATTACTGTGCAAAAGATAACCGAAACAATAACAAAATACATCCTATCTTCTCAGTTTAAATACATTCTGTTTTCTCAGAGTCTACCCTATTACACAACCCGTTTCTTTATCCACCAGAGAATCAACTCATCTTTGACATTCATTCATCACACTTATCTGGACCCTCACAACTGAGTCCTGATTCCCCCCGATCAACTCCTACAGTACTCTTCCCTATGTAAGGATGTGTTTCTACATCTGTCTGACCACTTATTGTATATACTGGCAATGTGTCTCCTATAACTGCCTTCATTAAAGTCCTCCTTTCTCATCTGTTTTATGGTTTACCCTCTTTAGTTCCCTTTTCACTTAAAACAGATTCATAGTCAAATGCTAGGCAATCTGTTTGTAGACTATTATAAGCCTAGCAAAAACAGAGGTTAAAATTAAACTCCCTACATTGTGTCTGTGATGTGAAGACCTTAACCATTACACCAACCAAGCACAATCTTCACACAGAGAACCCTCATATTCCTCATAATATTTTGCTAATTCGGCCTTCCAAACCTCCTTTTGCAACCTTTCTAATTTCCACACTCCTTCATCACTTCTCAGCTTTCTCTTTGACCCACCCAGGTACTAACAATAATTTTCTCCTTTATTTCCAACTTCATTCATATCTCCCCACTTCCACACCAAAAAAAGCATACTAATCAGTTATTGTGTACCTCCTTAGTGTCGATCTGGTCTGGCAGTTGGAGCAGATGATTAAGGTACAGGGTTTGATTCTCTAAGCCCTCATTTGTCTGCTGTGTGACTCTGAACAGGTCACTTCACCAGACATTGCTAGGTCATCCCTGAAATGGAACCATGTGTCCAGTGGGCCTACCTGGTTAACTAATGGGAGTTATTTTTACCTTTTTTCTTAAAATCTCACTCATTCCTGTTGCACCACCCTCCTGTAGTACCACACATGTAATTTTCTACATACTGATGCCTGCATCTCTGACACCTAGCTACATTCTATTACATTCCTCTTTAATCCGTTTTGGCATCTTTTACCACTGATGCTGTAATGTGAAATTAGATCTGTTAACTGTTTCTAAGTTTACATTCCATGCTATTAATGCAGAGTGACACTTTTCTCAGCTTCCTGCCTTTCATTTATCCAGTATCTTTGCACGCTATATGCAGAGCGACAAACAAAAGAATCATAGTGACAGGCAGTGTAACAGCCAAAGAGCCAGAAGAAATGCTCTGCCAATCTGCTTAGCAGGGAAGTAGTCTCACAACAGAATGCTAACTGTTAGCTCCAAGTGGCCTGATTACAATAAATTGTTGTTTAAAATGGCTGCTTGGAGAAGTTGGAGGAAATGGGAGTTTACAGGCCTCAGCAAGGGAAATGAAAACAAAATTATTTAAAGCACTGAATTAAAGCACTTGAATGGGAACAGGTTATTTTTTTTCTGCTGTTTAGATCACCTGCAGATACAATGCTCTGGTTAATGGTGGTGTCCTGCCCAGCTTCCCATACATTACAAGGGCCACAGGCCTCATGCGCCCATTAGGCAGCCATGTTAAATGAGCAATAGCAAAAGGGAGCATGAGACTGACAGACGGATTTAGGACCATGTCCACAGGCTTGCCAATGCTGAACTGAACTGTGATGATGAAATAGCAGCTGAGATATAATGTCCACAGTTTACCTGTCAGTATACACCTGTACACTCAACTATGGTCACAAACTGTAGATAGCAACCAAAAGGGTGAAATCATGGGTACAAGTGGTAGGAATAAAATTCCTCTGCACATTTCCTGGGTTCACTCCCTAGACTATATGATAAGTCTGATAATCTAGAGATACTTCTAGTAAAGTCTTGGCTCCTTCAACATGAGTTGAACTAAATGAAGAAGTTCAGTGATCTTATAAGGATGTCCCCTGTATGGGTTCCATTGGACTTTTTTCCAGTTCTGATTAATTGGAAAGAATCCCCTAATCTGACTGAGGAGATGATAGATGGATTATGCCTTTTGAATGTCTTGGGAATGCTTGGATATCCTACAGGATGAGGTAGAATCTATGGCTGGAGAACAGAAGTTTGATTTGCCCTTTTATCTTGCTGCCACTTTGATCTTCACCAACAAAAGGGTATAGTGAGTGACAGTAAGAGCACATAGGAAATTCCTCAACTTTATGTACTAGCTGTATGCAAAAGTCAGGAGGCATAGTGAATCTGTTGTGTACAATGTTGTGCAAGGAGCACGTAACCCCCCCTTCCATTTCCTCCTTCCTGTCCTGTCTTCTGAATGCCAAATAAGAAAACATGCACATATCTCATCTTGTTAGCTTAATATTCCCAGCACTTTGATGAAAATGTTGCACTCCTTCCTCCATCAGTTGTTGTCATGTTATAGGCACTCTGTCACATAAAGGTATACTCTGCTCTCACCTTCTGTTTCTATTGCATCTGTGGCACTCCATTACCTCTTTCTGCTGCAGATGTTCACCCAGCACTGTAATGTATAAAGCTATTCCCCCTCCCACTGGCTCCTGTCATTGCTCTATCTCTGAAACTCTGATGCATAAGGTTACACCACCCATCTTTTGCCACAAGTGTCATGACTCTGGTAACACAAGTATGTGCCTGACAGCTGGTGACCACCTGCCCCCTTGTATTTCAGTCCTGTGTAGCAGACTTGTGTAACTGACATCCCCTCAAACTCCTCACTTATTCTTCAGCCCCTGACAACAAATCTGTATCTTGGATACTCCATCTCACTCTCTCCTTGCATTTCATCACCACACAGAAGAGGATATTTCAGTAACCCTCCACCAAACTCTGTCTTCACCAGCTTTCTATGTATGGTTGCAATCATCTGTTTGCACTCTTCTCTCTTCTCCAGTCATTTGTTTCCTGGCTTGTACCATTGAGGAATGGCATGAGAAGCTTTAGAGTAGGGGTGAGGTACCTCCACTATTTATCCAATGAACTGAGGGATTCTCCTTTCTTTAGAATAGTGACTCTCATCGAATGCATCAGTACACAGCCATTTACACATCTGTTGCCATCTGGCTATCTTACTTTAGGATGCAGTGATAACCACACTCAGCTTATTCCAGGTGTCAATGCAACTCCAAAAATAGTAACACCTGCCTTCCAGGGAACCAGATGAGTCCACTGGATGCTCAGATCATCTCTTCTAACCCCTCTTCAGCAGCCCACGCTCATCACTGACCTTGGATTACTGGCATCACAATTAGGCAGCTTCTTTCTGCTCTGTTAGGCTTGCTTATTATTTATGCGAGTCATACATAAACCTTTGCTCATTTAAAATTTTAAATATCAATCAAATGTTGTTGGAATAATGTAATGCTGATATATATAGTGAAGAGACAGTGGAAGTCCCTGCTACTCTGATAATTTGAGCAAACTTGTGTAACAGAGAGGATGGGGGCAGGGTTGATAACAGTAATCAAACTGCACCTTCTGTGGCATAACAGGCCCTTCTTGCTCTGTCCTGACCTTATAGCTGTCCCCAGTGTCTTGGACAGGTTGCAGGGCATGAAATCCCACAGCTATTCGGCAGATAGTAAACTTACATATCTCACCCTGGTCTGCAAGGTGGACATCTAGTGCAGGGTGAACTATGGTTTTCTTCTTCAAAAACACCAAAACACCATGTTTATGAACAGAAGAGTGTACCATTTTCGTGTTTCACAAGGTTCAAGTTCCATATGCTTTTTCTGATATGCTCTGAACTCCCATCTATTAATTTGCATTCAGTCTAAGGCCACGGTTTATATATTTATACCTTAATGGCCCCATGGACTAAACACTTCTTTATTATATTATTATGAAACACTGGTGTATTCATATATGATGTCAGTAGTTGAATGTTATACTTCACAACATGCACTTTCCTTTTCACTGTATAAAGACATCATCCCTTCCTTCTAAAATAACTCATATGCAACTACTAACCATTTTGTTTAGTTTTTTCAGACTTTTCAAGCCATATTTTTTCACCTGATGGTAATTTTAGGAGGTAATAACTTTTCTATGGTGCCTTCATTTGTTGTGAACACTTAAATGTGCAGATAATTTTGATGTTTGTTTCAGATGCTACTAATTTGATAAGTAGGGAGATGGTTAAGCTGGTGAGCCAGTGTCAAGATTCTGTTGACTTAGATTAATAACCTCTTAAATATGTTAAATAAACAGGCAATCACAACTAAGTTAAACAGTTGAAACAATAAACTGACACTACTACATGAAAACACACACACACACACACACACACACACACACACACACACACACACACACACACACACACACACACACACACACACACACACACACACACACATATATATATATATATATATATATATATATATATATATATATATATATATATATATATAATTTTACTCTTCCTATATAGGTGTAAAGTCTACAGTTATCATACAAGAGACAAATCTGGAAATAAAAAAGTGGATTGTAAACTCTCTTACTTTTTGAGCACCAACATTATGATGTGTTTTAGAGGTGTGGGGATGGGGCAGATAGGACACTGCATACCTTGTAAGATGAGGGTGAATTTTACACACATTTCATAGGATGATAGGATCATAGGAGGTTACTAGGCTAATGGCCCTAGGGCCCTTACAAGTCTAGCCAAGTTTTACCCTTATTTCCATGATCAGTACTTGTCACCCCTGTCCAAGAGGGACATATGTGGAACCCTGTAATGAATTTATGGTTACCCATCCAATTGTCCAGATTGCATTTGAAGAGGGCCAACGAGGTGCTCTGTTTGACATGAGGTAGGAGTCTGTTCCAAAGGTGTGGTAACCTCTGGGAGACAAATCTGTCCCTCCAGCAGGTTCTGTTAATGTCACATACTGGGCTTATGTCTTTAGAGCGAGTAACCCATGTACCATTTGACTTCTGATATGCAGCATTTCCAATAAAGCAGGGCCAAAAATTGCCTTATATGCAAGGCAGAGATCACATCTGAGTAGTCTGTATGAAACAGAATAAAGTGACAGTGATTTCAGATGATCCTCATAGGACAGATGCCGAAGACATTGAATTTTCCTTGTGAGGAGTCTTTGTGGTCTCTCCAGTTGCTGCAGGTGCTTGGAAAGGTACATACCAAAAGGGGCACTGTACTCAATTATAGGCCTGATGAGGGAAGAGTATGAGGATGTTATAACTTCTTTTTTTTCTGGAGGCAATGCCCTTACTTATGAGATGAGCAATATAGAATGCCCTTCTTATCACTGTGGAGACATGGTGATCAAAGTTAAGGTCGCTGTCGATCTATGTGCTCAGGTGTCTCACCGCTGAGTGCATACTTAGGGTGTTGTTATTGATGTGGTAATTATCAGGAACATTGCTCTTACTGAAAGGGATGATAATACATTTTTGCATTGAGTTTAAGGCCATGACCTTGGCACCAATCATTTGTTTGTGTAAGACCCTCTTGTAGAATGTTGACAAAGTTTGGAGATTCTACAACCACTCTCAGTTTTCAGTCGTCTGCATACTTTGTTAGCCACACACCTTTAGATTTACCTTGCACTTCAGAGAAATAGATTCCAAATAGTAGAGGTCCCAGGACTGATCTGTGTGGAACACCACTGGTTACGGATCTGCTGTTGGAGGTGGAGTCCTGTATTTTGACTTTATGGGGTCTATCAGTGAGACAGTTAGCGACCCATCTAATGATATAAGGGTTGATACCTAGTTGGGTGAGTTTGTCAATTATACTGGAGTGGGGGACAGTGTCAAATGCTTTGGCTAAGTCTATGTAGGCTGTATGCACAGATTTCCCCTCATCAAGGGCCTTGGTGACTGTCTCGAAGAAGTCTACCAGGTTTAACAGGCATGATCTCCCATTCACAAATCCAAATTGACTAGGGTCAAGTGTTTGGAGATGACCAGTATCTTTGTTGTTAAGGTCCATGATAATTCTCTCTGTGGCCTTGCAGATAAGGCGTGTCAGGCTAATAGGTCTATAGCTCATGGGGTCAGTGGAAGCAGCACCTTTGTGAAAGAGGATAATGGTGGCCTTTTTCCATTCAGCTTGGATGAAGCCAGTACTTAGACTTTGACTGAATGAGTCCCCAATGGTGTTGCTAATTCTTGTTGGAGCTCATGTTGGACACAGCTTGGGATGTTATCAGGTCCCATGGAAGCTGTGATTTTGACCTTAGAGAGGGCATTCCCAACCTGCTCTTTAGAGATACAAGGTAGAGGACAGGTGGTAGGGATGTCTTGGGGTAAGTGTGGTGGGGACAGGGGAGTGAAATTTTCACAGAACCTGTCGGATAACAGGTTAGTAATGTTACTTGAAAAACCAAAATGCCAAATAAACCAAACAATCCAAAAGAAAGCACATGAAGCTGGAAACCAAGAAGTCATTCAAGCTGATTTATTTAAACACAAGTTAGCTCTTTCGTCTGGCGAGCATCACCAGACTTCTTCAGACAATTTTAAACTTCACAATGAACCCCTTTTATACATACTTTAACAATAAGAAAACATTATATATATATATATATATATATATATATATATATTATAATTTTATATGTTTTTTAAGCAATATTAATATAAATTTGGATGTGTTTTCTTATTGTTATTTGATGTTTTTAGGCTTTTTTCTGGGCTGCTTTCATTAATTCTAACAATCAATTAATGAATTAACAAATTGGTTAGTTTTATTGGTTGTTAGTTAATTACTTTGTTTAAGTATGTATAAAAGGGGTTCATTGTGAAGTTTAAAATTGTCTGCTCACCAGACGAAAGCGCTAACTTGTATTTAAATAAAACAGTTTCAGTGACTTCTTGGTTTCCAGCTTCATGTGCTTTCTATTGGATTTAACAGGTTAGCAATGTCAATGTTTAATGGAATGACAACTTAATCTGGCACAGTAAGATTAACTTCAGCATCAAATTACCACCAGAAACAGATGCAGCAGAGTACGTAAGGAGACAGAAATAAAAACATTTTTACACACATGCACGTTTAGTCATGGAAGGCATAAGCATAACAGAAAAACAGCCCGAGGAGGGATAGTGAATGTGCTTGGGTACGAAAGTCACTATTAGCTTACCAGTGAATAGGCTGGCAGGGTTACTTATTAAAAAGTGTGTAACACATGTAGAACATATAAGGACCAGGCAATGGGTGAACATCTGTAACACATTTGGTTCAGTAGGTACTTACCAGTGCCTTGCTTCTTTAGGCAGATACAGTAAAAGACAGTCAAGATCACCAGTAAAAGCACTATGATAGATGCCGTCAAACCAAGCCATGTGACAAATTCTAAATAAAGACAAAAAAGACATGTATTATGTTCCTTCTCATATAATTCAATAGACAATTCAGTGGCAACTTATTTCATTCTGTTTCAGGACTAAACATTCCCCCCTTTAAGTTCTGTACTTTTGGTCGACCAGAGCTAAAAGAGATGGCATGGATCATCATTCATGAATTCAACTTGTTAAATAAATTGTGTGCTGACATGAGCTATGACCCTATAGGTCACTGATGTGTCTAGGTGAGGCTGCGTTTCAAAAAAAGTATAACAAATGCATCAAAGGGAAAACTTCAAGACTACACTGTTAAAAGTTGAACTCAAATGTTTTTTGTAGACAGGAGAATGAAAAATGTAAAAAGGCAGTAGGAAAGAATGAAAGTAAGGCTAACTGTAACATGTAAGAGGTTTATTTTCATGTTTTTACTTGAAACGTCTACCTAATAGACAATGCAGTGAATAAAGAAATATTAATAAAGCATAATTTCTTTCTTTATTAATTGACATTAAATATTAATTTATCGACAATAGAAGAGCACGAGAGAAGGGTAACAGATCTAGCGGTGTAAAGGTAAGGTTTGCTTAGGAGTGCTTGAATTTGGGACAATCAATATTCTTAATTTTAGCTTGGTGTCATAAATGGCATGGTGAAAATTGTGAGAAAGAGGTATATACACTCTTTTGATCCATCTACTTCTGCTGACCTCCTTGTGCCTCTGGCCTTTGTGAAGGCCTTCACCTTGGCCTATTCATTTCCATCCTCTGCAGGATGGTGAGCATACTTCTCAACTGTCCAGAATTGTACAGAATGTCCATATTTTTGTCTTATATATTTGGTCTGTCACTCATACAATTGGTGATTTTCCGGCAAATCGTTGAGGAGCCATGTCACTAAATAATGATAGACATTTGAGTTTCAGACTTCATATCCTTTAGAAAATGCATTCTCTAGCATATGATACACAAACAAAGGAAAGAAGAGTAATATCTTGGATAAAAAAGACAAAAAATCAAAAATAATTATAAAATCGAAATCTCAAAACTTCATGAAACATGTTATTTCTTGCACCCCCTTCACCCCCCCCCCCACCGATGCACAGTGGTAAACCCCAACCAAATATTGCCTTCATCTGTTTCTTGGAGCATTTGGGAGCTTAGGTTTAGGGAAGGAAGGTGGATTTTAGGTTTAGGGAATGATCGTAACCTTTAGACTGAGGAAGGGGAGGGGGATTTTAGGTTTGAGGAGCATTTGGGTCTTAGGGTTAGGGAGGGGGAAGGGAGTCTTAGGTTTAGGGAGTGATGCAGGACTTTATGGTTAGGGTCAGGGTTTTGCTAGGACTACATAATCTAGTGTGCTAGGTGGTGACATTAGGTAGATGTGGGGGAGTATATCGGGGGGACAAAAGATAACTAATATACTTGAAGGGGAGCCTGACATGTCACTACAAACTCGGAATAGATAAAAGGTGAAAGTACTAGATAACAGTAAATATGGAAGATATGCATATAAGACAGAATAGTTTCACCAGCAATATATCTTACAGAAAGATACGTTTAAGGAAAAGACTGAGATCTTAAAATGCATGATGCACACACACACACACACACACACACACACACACACACACACACACACACACACACACACACACACACACACACACACACACACACACACACACACACACACACACACGCACACACATGGACACACACACACACACACACACACACACACACACACACACACACACACACACACACACACACACACACACACACACACACACACACACGGACACATGCACATACACACACACACACACACACACACACACACACACACACACACACACACACACACACACACACACACACACACACACATGCATACACACACACACACACACATACACACACACACACACACACACACACACACACACACACACACACACACACACACACACACACACACACACACACACACACACACACACACACACACACACAAACACACACACATGTGTGTGTGTGTGTGTGTGTGTGTGTGTGTGTGTGTGTGTGTGTGTGTGTGTATAATATCAGACAACATAACCTAGTACCGAGGAAATGTAGTTTTCCAGCCTTAAGGGCAGTGAACATAGGTTTTTGGATGATATTTTCATCATGTTTCAAGGGAGTGCAGATGACGCATGTAGCTTTGTGGAGGCATTAAACAACAGTACTTCTTTTTTAAGATTCACACACACATGCAAAGAGGACACTATCAGTTATTTAGATGTGAAATTGGTAAAGGACACTGTACATAAAGGCTATTTAGCTAATATTTTCAGGAAGCCTACGTATTCAAGCATGTTGTTGCACTTTTCCAGTTGTGACCATTTCCATCAGAAGAAATCTGTCCTAAAGGGACATTTGGTAAGAGCAGCTCGAATGACATCTGAAGACACGTCATTTGACGATGAATGTATCTTGTTGAAGCACATGTTTATGAGTCGTGGTCATGACCGGCCTTAGGCATAGGCGAACTAGGCGACCGCCTAGGGCGCCATAAAGGCCAGCCTCTTAGCAGTTTTTATTTATTGTAATTAACAAAAGTTTGCGCTCTTCTCGGCGCCCTGCTGAAGTTTAAGTGTGCGTTCGTGTCAGGCACTGTGCTGGCATACATAGTGGAGGAACTTGATATCGCAGCTTTACCTTTTGCCATCATCTTACCCCATTTGTGATGTAACTGGGACAGTAATGGGGTTAGTGGGATCAATTTGTGTTTTTCAAAAGGTATCCGTTAAGTCTCGCATAATTCAGAATGCATCAATGTATGGATTAGGTACTTTATGAATTTGGCACAAATATGTATGCAGTACTTTGCGCCAGAGAAGTAGTGTAAACCATTTTTTTCCTGCAGCTCACATTATGGTGTAACTTCTGAAAGAGTGGCTCAATGTAACTTGCAAGTCTATTAAGAAAGCAGATCTAGTGTTACCGGATAAGCCCCCTCCCCCAGAATATGAACTGCTTTGTAAGCCACAAAGCAAAGAGCAGGCTATTTTGTTTTGTACACTTTAGCAGTTGGTTAACAGGTATTTAAAAGAACTTTGGGTGCTCTTCTTGGTCATTTGTGCATGTGTGCAGTGGTGTAGTTGCACGAGCTAGACACTATCCGCAAGTTGCGATTCATAGACCTTTGCTGAGCATATTTCCAGTCCTTTGAAAGTCCTAGAAATAGTCACATGCAAATGAGCCTAATGATATGTACATTAGATGTATGTAAATACTGCACTAATGTTATGGTAATGAAGTATTTCTCTTGGCTATGGTGATCAGCGGTGTATTGCTATACAATTGCATGTTGAACAGATTACCGCTGATTCTAGTCATCTTGCAGGTGTGTGAAGATGCTAGGTTCTCCTTGTGAGCATTGGTGAATCACACTTTGAGATGATTATTTCTGTGGTACTGCAAGCCTGTGCATGGAGTGGCTGTCAGTGCCGAATGTAGAAGCATTACTACAACAGAATGCATGACAGTTTTAAGTAGCAGGAGATTTTTAATCAGGGCTTTGGTGAATTTGTATGGCCAACAAATTGAGATTGAGACTGAGTTGGCTTTACTATTCCTGTGGATACCAAGATATGGATATTGTTTGAATGGTGAAACTACAGTTACATAGTAAAAAAACTGGCAAAGCTTTTTTTCTAATGGTGTTAATTTGTGATATTTGCTGCAATGAGGTATGAAGAAATGTATGAATGCTGCATGTTCTTAATAATGGCAAAATAATAAGAGACTTGAGAAGGTTAAGGAAGTGAATGGAATAACATGATGAAAAAGAAAACATTTTATTGGCTAGATTAAATGTTACTCTTGTGTAAGGGATTGGGCATGTTGTTATACAAGTAGACAAACCCTGGGAGTAGCAGGTGCTGGGTGAAAATCTTCCCTTCCCAAACTACCAGCAGTCAATCAGTGTGTATACAGCCCACAGCAAATCAGAAGAGAGGACACAATTAGCCAATTTCACTGCTAAAATTAAAACTTTTATTGGATAAGTTAACAATCTATAATGGTAGGTAGTAAAAACCTGCACATCTTAATACTACCCTCTCATTCATTCACATCGCGGACAAAAAACTACAGCTCACATACTGGGCAGAGTACTTTGTTACAGAAATGTCAAAGGATGAAGTCATTATTTTAGTTACCGCATTTGATAGTTCTGGGACACAGCAACATTATATCAGGAGGCAAGAAGGAAGTGTGGTACTATTGAGAACATCGCATTCCTTGTTAACAATTACAGCTGTCCTCTTTATAGTGGCAAGATGAGAAGGCATTAAAATACTAATTAAACAAGCATAAGTGACAAGAGATTAGTTATGGTAAGCTTGTGTTCATCATATAAAATGTTTTAGAATATTAAGGAATTATTTAGAATGTTGTAGCTAACTTAATATTTTAGATGTTTGGGGAATATTTTAAGCAGAACAGCAACTGTTAATTTTTCCTCAGTAATGACTGGACTTAAATATGGCCTGCGGCTTTAATAGGACATGCTGGAGGGACAGATTTATCTCCCAGCAACTGCCACATCTTTGGAACAGGCTACCAATACTACCAATATATGTGAAACAGAGCACCTTTATGACACTGTTCAAGAGGAACCTGGACAAGTGGATGGGGCACCGTAAATTCTTAGTGGGGATAGTGCCCACGACTCTCCTTGACATTAGCAGTCATCACTAAATGCAATATTAGATATTGACTAGTACTGCTATGGTATTATATTGGGTTGAAATGGCTAGGCTTAAAATGACCTCTGGGTCGATAGCCTAGTAATCTCCTATGATTCTATGATCCTATGGAGGGCAGTGCTAAAAGGTAGCCTTATCTGTGTATCTTAATATGATATTTTTAGATTTATTTTTAGAGATGTGTGTCGTCTGGAAGATTTAAAAAAAAAATCTAGTAATATCTTTAATAACTGTGAATAGTCATGTAGATGGGAGTATTAATATTGCAGTGCCCGTTTGATTGCTAATTATTTGGTGCATTTTAAGGGCGGATAAGGGTTCTACACTTCTAAGTATGTCCTCCTTTGTATGAGATGCCTAGCAACTATGAACTTGTTGTCAGATTAGTCATTTCCTGTTGCAATAGTACCAGTTAACCAATTTTTTAATGTAATATAGGCAATTAATTCTTCAAGGGCAACAGGCACTGAATTTGTAGATGAAACATTAGATGTAAAGTTGTTTGCCTGTGGCAATCTCTTCATTAGTTACAGATTTCTTTAATGTGAAATTGTTCAGACGATTTCTCTTCTGCAGAGATTGTTTGTATTGAGTGATATTGGTGGATTGTAATGACAAAAGTCTGAGTAGCCTTTTATGGTTGAAATTTTCTGAAATGGGTGGTGTTGTCATTATTGGTTTATACATTTTGTTTCTTTGCTTATTAAACGAATGCTTAAAACTACAAATTTAAAACACATTCTAACAAGTGGTGCTTTATTACATAAGGAATATAATTTAATGAAATCAGGAAGTTGAATCAAAGAACAAATACATGTATGCATGGTTGTAAAAATGTTTGCAAGGAGTCTGTTTTGATAACAGCCCAAATGTAAACTTAATCCTCCACTGACCAGATGCATTTTCTGTAAATATGGGTTTTCATGCAATTTCAGTGGCAGAGAATGTTACTGTTCATGCTAAGCCTGTTTTCATTGCAAGATTGTATTGTTTATCAAATGGCTATCTGTGTTTGTGCTATTCTAGCTTAAGCTTCTGTACACAGGGAGGAGAGAGGCTGCTATTTTACTTTCCTGAGCTGAATGTTTGCTCGCCAACCCAGAGTAAATTAAACTGTTTAGATTAACTTAAGCAACCCTTTGAACCAAGGCACATAGGCTTCTATTTTCTGAAGACATAACTTTTACAGTAAAGTATGTGTGAAGGAGTAACAGATAAAGCAGGTTTATTAAAGGAAATTTCCATCTTCACTTGCAGTTTAAACCATATTACAAGGTATCCTTTCTTCTATGCCTTTAAATAATTAAAGGAAATGACTGGACTGGCTTTCTTGGGGAATGAATGACTGGAGTGGCTTTTTTGGGGAGTGACCTACCTGTGGGCATGGCTCGCAGGGGTGTTTCATGAGTATGACGTGGGTGGGGCTTAAGGGGTGCCAGAGCACTACTTCGCCTAGGACGCCATATCAGCTAAGGCCGGCCCTGGTCGTGGTTACCCATAGTCATTAGTTGATGAGGTGGTAAGAGAGGTTTGTAGTAAGAGACTGTCAGGTATTTTTAATCCCATCCTTACCATAAAAGAAGGAGATTTAGTTTTGGATGTGGAAGAAGAACTGAGTGTGGTGGCGCCCAGTACAAGTTCACCACCAGTAGTCGTGGGCTCAACAGGTACAGACTTGGTTTGTTACAAGAAGAGTTTTATTATCCCTTTTACTTTGGAAGCGAAGTTCATTAGCAACATCCTTAGAAGAAATTGGCACTTATTGACCTTTGAGAAGGATTTAGTAGAGAAATTAGGTGACGAACCAGTTATTATTTTTAGAAAAGGTAGAAATCTAAAAAGTATCATGGAAAGTACGATTATGAACCCCACTAGAACAGAGGGCACATACAAATGTGAGGCATGTAATTATTGTAAATTCATTTCTACAGGGTTTAGTTTCACAGTGAATCGACACATGTTTAAAGCCAGAGGCCAGTACAGTTGTAGTTCTAAATCAGTGGTTTACCTGGCGTCCTGTCAGTCATGTCGGGCTTTTTATATCAGCAAAACTGACAGGAAATTAAAATAAAGGATTTATGAACACACATATCATATAAGGGAGAAGAGCAGTACCGATGCCCTAGCGAGACGCTGTAACGTGAATCCTACTCATGCCTTTTTGTTTAAAGTGATAGATCAGGCAGTGGTTGATGAAAAAGGTGGACCACATCAGTTACTGTTAGAGAAACATGAACTTGTTTGGCAGCTTAGGCTGAATTCCTACACTCCCTCTGGTTTAAATGAGGTCACATCTTTGACTTGTATTTTGAAGTTGAGAAGTCTATTGAGGTGACACATACAGTATTTCATTTCTTGTTAGTAAAAGGTAGCAACTGTTGTAGTTTATTCGTGTTTTTCATCTTGAGTTCCTTTGCGCATTTTTATAGTCTAGTACTAAAAATTTTTTTTTTAATTTTTCAACATTTTTGGAACACAGATCCTCTAAGGTCTTAGAACATAGTTTACTGTATGTATTTGTACTTTTAGGTATTTGACACCCTGTTCATAATTATTGACATTTTTGCTTCAGACACTGTCACCTCTTTGTGTTAGCAGTAGTCTGTTGTTATATTTGTACTAATTTTATACTTATTATTATTACGTTCTTTTCTTCTTTTACACTCCAAGCATATATTTAAAATTATGTTTTCCTACATTTATGCTTTTCATTCAGTATTTCTGTTCCTTATGTTAGAGTACCGTTTTGCATTTTGTTTTTTCTAAAATTAAAGTTTTAAACAGAAGTTTTAAATGAATGATTTTATTTTGCTGACATGAGCTTTTTTAACACAAGAAAAAGGTTTTTGATGCAGAACACTTTTAATTATTTAACTTAGTATTTAATTAGTTAATTGAATGGTGGCTGAATCCAATTACTGTGCTTTGCTTTGGCTCCTTTTTCCTTTTGAAACTGTGTATGAAGTTTTTTATAGGTTCATAGGTTCATAGGTTCATACTAGGCTATCTGCCCGAGGGCATTTATAAGCCTAGCCCATAGGCTAGGTGTCTGATGAAGTCTTGCAAAGGTGGAAGACTAAAAGTGCTTCACGTTAAACTTTTTTGGAGTTATTCTAGCCAGATTGGAGCCTGTGTTGTTTTTTCGTTTTGGAGAGTTTGTTGTTCCAGTTATTTTTGGTGATGGGATATGGTATTAGACTAGATGCTTTTTTTTTTTTTTTTTTTTTTTACTGGACTTTACCTTCACATTAATACATTGCTCTGGAATGCAGTGCAATGGGGATAGCTGATTCACCAAGTCCATTATCTAAAGTAAAATATGTATGCCATTTCATTATATTAAATTATGCACAGTCTTTTTTTATAAGTACAATCTTTATGACAGCAACTTAAACAAATAAGATGGTGTGAAAAAATAGGACATCTGAAGCCATGTGTATGTGGGATTTAACTGTGAAGATGTGAGCCATGTACTGTTAGATGGTAAGGCACAGTGAGTACTGAAACTAACTTTTCTTAAAAAGTCCCTCAACGTGTATGATGAAGGAAGAGAAAAATAATCAGCCTGGAATTTTAAAATGTATACTTGCCACGGCTAATGAGAATTTATTAAACACTGTATCTCTAAAATGAGGAAAACCAAGAAAAATGATGCATTGCTGCATGTATGAAATGCATGTTTGCAAAATGTATGTCAGGTTCTACGTCAGTGCTCTGGTTTTTAGGTTCAAACAACCTTTGATTAAATGGTACATTTTATGTCATAAGGCTCAGCAGTTATGTTACCAAGTATATTAAAAGAAGGTTTCTGGATTTCAATAACTAGTTAGAATCCAGTATTACTAATACTCTTGTAGTAATGGAGTGTACACACTACAGATGTTTACCACGACTGAAGAAATGAGGCCTAAGAAAAGAAAAATAAGCAATGTGAAAGTGTGTCATGATGTTGACAAGTATTTGTTTACTATGACCTGAAATTGTTCACATCAATGCGACAGCATGAGAGCTGGATCGATTTCAGAGTTAGAAACCCTGTGTGCAAGGCATGACACTCATGCACCACCACTCACCCAGTCACGCATAAACTTAGGTAGAGATTTTAGTTGGTACATCTCTGGGAGGAAATTGAAACACCAGAGAGAAACTGAGGTGGACACAAGAGGAGAATGCAAACTGCATGATAACGTAACTCAAGGATGGCTTCAACGTGTCACCCTAGAAGAGCAGGGCAGCAAAGCCGGACACGGTGTTTCTCTCGTTATTATTAGCATTATTATTTAGTCTGTTTTTTAAATGTAGTCATTCAGTCATTTCCTATACCATTTATCTAGATATCTGTTAATTCCTTATGTTCAAAGGAATATAGGTTAGACTTGAAAAGGCCAGTTTTTGAAGTGAATATGAGACAGGTTGTCTGAAAGGACATTCCTGCACACTTCAAAAAAAAAAAAAAACACAAAATAGTTGGTTTTCTTCCTTTTAGGGGTCAATCCTGAACTCCCCCCCCATAAGTATAATCTTTTCTGAGGTGGTTGAATTGCAGGGAAGGCAGTGCAGTTACCCTGGAGAATCATTCTTGATACAATCAGCTTGATTGACTTAACTGGTCTTTGTGAAGTCTTACAAGTCAGTGAAGACTGAACAGCCGCTATACAGGTTGGCATAAGGGTTAAGGTGTTTACCCTACAAACACAAGGTGCAGGGTTTGATTCTCACATAGGGTAACTTGCTAGGCTTAAAAAAATTAGCCCACAAGGACACTTAGCCTAGTACTAATCTTTGAATCTATGATAGTGTGGCCACAAGCTTGAAGACTCATAGAATGTAATATCTACTAGGTACCCTTTATAATGCTAATAAAGGCATCATATAAAAGGACTGCTGTGATAATTTAAACTATTGCAGAAGAAAAGGTTCAACCTGTTTAGAACTGAGCCCTCAATATTCAAAGGGTTGGTAAGATGGGTAGGACTGAACACCCCCTAAGTTCTCTTCTCAGAGAGTAGATTAATATAACTAGTGCAAGTCTGAGCCTTGCCAGTAGCCATTGATTAGAAATGTGATGCAGGCTTTAAGTGGTAGGGGTCCTTGGAGGATGCTCAGTGACATGCTAAATGTGCCAGTTCATGGACTCTAACTACCATGACCACCCAGGTGATGGTATTTTGTCCACCCCATTGCCATGGCTTATCCTCAGAATGCTTCTGAAACACTGAATTTCCCCCAGAAAGGCTAGAGTATGATGAAATGAGGACATGGACTGGTAAGACTTTGTAGACTCCCCCCAGCAGTAAAAAGCCACCTCCATAGCCTATGCTCAGCAGTCCTCCTTCCTCCTATTTTGATCCAGAGCTGTCCCCCAGGGCCTCAATTAGCTAGGAAAATCTGTCATGAAAGACATTGTTTTAGGACAGTCTGTCATGTTTGGCACTGGAATGCATGCAAATCAGAGTTTATTATTTTTAAAATTTCTGAAATAGTAGAAAATGCTTTTATTTTCAATGGACATATTAACATAAAAATAAATAAACACTGACAGCTTGTTAATGAAACTTTGCTGTCTCTCTTTCTGCCTAGTTTTTTTAGGAAGACATTTGAACCACTAAGACATAAAGGTTAGTAAGTCAACAAGGCAGTCCAGTAGTAACTGCGGTTTGGGTAAAACACTGGCTAGATAACTGGCCACAGTGCGTAGTAATGAACGGGTTCATTCTGGAAAAGATGGCGTGCAGCACCTATCAGAGAAGATCTTTTGGCACCACAGGAATTATACTGCAGAAGGCCTTGGAAAAATATACATATTTTATATAGCATTTTCTACATTAATTCCTTTACTGGGAACAGGGAGAGTGCAATTTGAAGATAAATAGAGGTGGTGGGGTTAGAATGGGCCCATGGATAATGTCAGGAAGAATTTTTCACATAGAAAGTAGTAGATGCATGAAGCACACACATGCTGAAGAAATTGAAGAATGCATTGGACAGATATAAAGCAGTTACTGTAAAGGATAGGACAAATAAAACTATAAGTTGAACAAGTTCTGTCACTTCATCCATTAGTAAAGAAACAGGTAGATTGTGAGTGGCCTCTGTGATTCATAGGTTCATAGGTTCATAGGTTCATACTAGGCTATCTGCCCGAGGGCATTTACAAGCCTAGCCCATAGTTTTGTGGCTTACGCCACCCCTTTAGTATGGGGAACTATACCCATTATTTTGCTGTGCTTCTGTTGAGCAGTGACACTGAGGTAATCCCTGGGGTATATCTGCGATCTCCCATCCATTGGTCAAGATTTCTCTTGAACAAGGCCAGCGAGGTGCTCTGCCTCACATATACCGGGATTTTATTCCACAGCATAGGGAGTCTTTGGGTGATGAATCTATCCCTCCAGCACGTCCTATTAATAGCCGTGTCGAGGTTTAAGTCTCCGCCCTTGTGACTCTGACAGATCTAGATTTTTGAGGTGAAGCATATTCATCAAATCTGGGTTTGACATGGCCTTGTATGTTAGGCAAAGGTCACCTCTGAGCAATGGTGGCGACTGAATAGAGCTGGAGTTCTTTCAGTCGGGCAGCATAGGGCAGATGTTTGAGACCCTTTTTTCTTTTGGTGAGGGACCTTTGTGGCCTCCAGCTGCTGCAAGTGTCGGGTCAGATACATTCCGAATGGGGCATTGTACTCAATCATTGGTCTGATGAGTGATGAGTATAGGGAGACTATGACCTCCCTTGATCTAGATGAGAATCCCTTCATGATAAGGTGGGCAATGTAGAAGGTCTTCCTAACTACTTTAGCTACATGGGTATCGAATGACAGACTACTATCAACCTGGGTCCCCAGGTCCCTGATAACTTCTTCTGTGCTCAGTGGATTGCCACCTATTTGGTAGCTAGGGTAACCTTGTTTTTTCCGAAGGGTATGACTATGCATTTTTTGGCATTTAACTTTAGGCCATGGCTCTGGCACCAGTTATCCGTTTCTGTGAGACCCTTCTGAAGGATATCTGTGTCAGATGTGTTTTCTACTATAGCCCAGTTTGCAGTCATCTGCAAACTTTGTCAGCCATAACCCTCCTGTGTTTGCTTGTACTGGAAAAGTAGATGCCAAACAAGAGTGGGCCCAGGACTGAGCCCTGTGGTACACCACTTGTGACAGGCTTTGAGTCTGACATGGCGCCAGCAACTCTGACCCTGTGGGTTCTGTCACTCAGCCAGTTTGCAACCCATCTTGTGATGTATGGGTTAACATTTAAGCTGATGAGTTTTTCAATGATACCCGAGTGGGGTATTGTATCGAAGGCCTTCGCCAGATCGAGGTAGGCTGTATGGACTGCCTTTCCTCATCAATGGCTTTGGTGACTGTTTGAAAAAGTCAACCAAGTTTAGAAGGCATGATCTGCCTTTGACAAAGCCAAACTGGGATGGATCCAAAGTCTGCAAATTCCCTATGTCTTTATTTATGAGGTCCATTATGATCCTCTCCATGGCTTTGCAGATAAGGCTTGTCAAGCTAATGGGCCGGTAATTTCCAGGGTCGGTGGAGGCACCGCCTTTGTGAAGTGGGACCACAGTTGCAGTGCGCCACTCCCTGGGTACGTATCCAGAGGTAAGACTATGATTAAACAGATGTCCTAGCTGTGGGTTTAATTCCTCGTTGAGTTCGTGGAGCACACAGCCGGGGACACCATCAGGTCCCATGGATGCTGTGTTTTTTGCTTTGGAGAGAGCAGTTCTCACTTGGGCGTTCGAGATGTTTGGGGGCTGCAATCGCTTGGTATACATCTCTCTCCTTTGGGGAGGGGAGAAGTTTGCACTGAACCTGTCAGCCAGTATGTTGGCAATGTCTGTAGGATCAGTAATCTTCACATCATTTTGAACTAGTTCTGAGCATATCTGGGAGTTTCCTCCCAGGTTTCTAACATAGCTAAAGAAGGCCTTATGATTGTCTTTTGAGTCTTTAGCTATTTTTCTCTCAAAATTTGCTTTGGATGATTTTATGAGAGCTCTTAGTTTTTACTTATAGTGATCAAGGGTGTCTTACCTTTTAAGGATTTTGCTCTATCTTGTAGTAGCTTCCTCCTTTTGTTGTAGAGTTTGTTTATGGCTGGGGTCCACCAGACTGGACGCTTGCCTTTGGTACAAAGAGTCTTTGTTTTGCTTGGGATTGCCTTATCCATGCAGTCCTGCAGGTGCTGGTAGAAGGCATTTGTAAGTGATTCAGCGGCTTGAGTACTGTTTTCTGCCGCTCGGGCCTTAAAGGAGACCACACTAGTCTTTAGAAGTGTGAAGTCGGCTTTGAGAAGTTCTTTACTGTGGTCTTTTTTATTTCAGGTGGGGTGGGATGAGGACCTCCAGCGAGATTAGTTTGTGATCTGATCTCACCAGTGAGGGTATACTTCCGGTGTTGAACATTGTGCTCCCATGTTCGTGATGATGAGATCAAGTATGTTTTCTCCTCTTGTGGGATGGTGACTAGTTGTTCCATGGCATTTGAGTTTATGAATTCCAGGAACTTTTGGGCTAGGGTGTTTGGGCTTGAGTAGTGTTCCCAGTCTATATTAGGGTAATTGAAGTCACCTAGTATGATGGTGTTTGGTGATACATTTATCCTCTAGTGTTTTCAGGAAGGCCATGTGAGGTTCCTGAGTTTGTGAGGGTGGCCTGTAACATGCTACAATTTGTAGAGCAGTCTTGCCTATGGTTAATTGCACCTGGATGGTCTCCGATGCATCGTGCGTTGCCACCAGTCTTGAGGTGTGGGTGTCTTTGATGAATATGGATACCCCACCTCCTTTCTTGGTATTGTCCGGATTTTGGGGCCGGAACGCATGATAAGAGGTAAAACCTGATAGTGCTGGGGTGCTCTCAGGAGCCTTGAACCAGGTTTCTGTCACTGCACAGACATCGATGTTCTCCATACTGAGAAGGGCCTCGAGTGCGTGCATTTTGAGATTTAGACTTCTGGCATTGAGCAGCATTACCCTTAGTTTTTTTCCTTTTTTGTGTTCTAGGGTGGTAGGTTTAGAATTTGAGCCTTGCCTAAAAAGGCACTATGGGGTGGCAAGAGCCTTTGCCAATATCCGGAATCCCAGGGGTGACAGGTGCAAGCCGCCCTTGCGACAGCGTGGCTTGTCCAGCATGTCATCCCAGGCAGACAGACATTGGATCCCCTTTGAATGACACCAGAGTTTAAGCCAATTGTTAAAGCTGATCATCTTATCTCTGTATTGTGGCATCATTCTTGGTGAAGGTAGGATACTGCTCAAGGTCAGGGTCATACCTGCCTGGGCTACATAATCAGAGAGCTCCTCAATGTCTCTTTTCATGTAGTCCAAGGAGGTGCGTCTCAGGTCGTTTACACCAGCGTGGACAATGACTGAGTCGTATTTGTACCTGCTGTTGAGAGACCTGAGTGCTTGCGTTATGTGGCGGATTCTAGCGCCCGACAGGCAGCTTACTGTGACCTTCTCCTTACTCAGTCTGGTGGCGGGACGTCAGTGTGTCTGACTATGGAGTCACCAATGACTAGTGTGTCTGGCATTGTGTTTGGCCTTAAGGGCTGTGACTGTTTGACACTCTGACTGTGAGGTCTATGTGTTGCAGGTGTTGTGTTCTGAGGTGGTGGTTGTTTGGGTGTCTGCTTTGGTGGCCTCTGCTGTTTTGGTAGATTTTTGATCAGAGCCGAGTATGTCTTTGTGTGTTTATGTGTATGATTTGAGGTTGTGATGGTACTATGTGAGACTGGGTCTATAGTGTGTGTGGTAACCTTCTCCTCCTGACTGGTCTTGCCAGTCCTATGTTGAAGAGCTCAGCCTCCAGTTTGGCCGTATAGTTGCATCTCTCGCATGTATTTGTGTTTTGTGGGAGGAGGAGAGGGTTGTCTGTGTACATGAGGCAATTGTAACATTGCCTCAATATTCCCAGGTTCACCAGCTGAGCAGGAGAGGACACAAGCAACTGATCCTCGACATGCTAGAAGGACTAGACAAAAAACTTTAAAAGAGATTCCGGGGACGTGGGTGACCGAGAAATGGGGGTTTGCCTTTTGGGGTGCTATCTATAAGAGTGCCGTATCAAGGTAATAAGTACTGTAGGAGCAAGTGCTAGGTTTAACAGATAGAGAAAAGTCTACTTGGAGTCAAGTAGAGATGATCTTTTAGGTATTAGAGAAAGTGCTAGTAACAGGGATGCTTAAAGGTAAGATTGAAAAGAATGCACTCTGCAGTGTGCACTAGAGAAGTTAGATATGAAAGTAGGTAACTTGAGTTTTACCTGTTTAAAAAGTTAAGGTTTAGTGGAGAGTTACTATTTTTAAAACAGTAAGATGGACTGAAAGGGGTGGTTACTTTTGTATTTTGGTGCTATGAAATACTGTAGGATGGCCAATAAATTTAAATAATTGAAGGGGTGGGATTTCAAAAGTGATGGTTTTGTGATTACTCACATAAGCCAGTGAAAGTAGAGAGAAATGAGATATATGGTCAGATTAACATAAGAGGCGGCAACTAGAAAGACAGTGGTATTTAACAAGACAACTTAAATGGGTGGAAGGGAGGGAAAAATTCTGCCTGACTCAGAACAGAGAGAGCTGTGGTCTCTTTTGAAGTTTTAATATGCTGTTAGAACAGAATGCAAGCAAAACACAAGATAAAGAAAACAAACTACAGTATTCAAAATATAGAAAGGCAATACAGAAATACAAAAAATAACAGCAAACTAACCTTTCCTTCACAGCAAAGTGTAGCAGAGTCTGGATGAGCCTTTCTGGTAAAGCTCTGAAATGTTTTAGTTTACTCCTTAAATAGAAATTTTAGTTCCTAGCTCCACCCCCTCTGTTAACAAGTGATTAACCTTAAGTGACCTCTTCTAACATTAAAATGCAGGTTTCTGTGTTCTTGGGAAAATAATTGGATAGTCGGATGGGCTTGCTGACTATTCAAAGAGATTCCCCATACAAAGTAAAGTGGGATCCTCATCAGAAAAACAAAATGATAATTTTGCTATCAAATCATCATTACAATACTAGCCCAACTTAAAAACATTGATATCCTTCTCTTTGTGAAATTATGTAAGGTAGAAGCAATCCCTTGCCTTCTCTATTAATAAACACATAATTATACCCCTAAAATATTTTCTGTGTTGCAGTTACCTTCCTGATTCTTGCAGCTTCCCCTGATTTTTGTATAGCTTTGCTGTTAAGTTTGTACCCACCACATAACTGAAATATTTTACTTACTCCATCTCCGTTAATTCACGTCATAATTGCTGCTGACAATTTTTGTTCTGCTAATTCTTTTAAAATGCATTATTTACCTTTGTCAAACACAATGCCCTCATTTGACTTGTTAGTTTTGGCCATGTGAATTATTTGAAAACATTCTTTTCCTTCCAAATGTCATTTTTTTACTTAAATCTTACACATTTTCCTCTCTCCTCTATTGCTTTGTGCTGTTGTTATACAATATTTTAATGCCTAGACGTCTGTTTCAGTCATTTTCCAGTTCAGATCTGTCTTTGTTGTCCCATAAGATAAATTACTGGTGATTTTCTAATGATAATTTGTACCCTGAGAAATAAATATTTGGTATAAAAGTGCCAGGTATCTTTTCCCCTGCTTTACCCACTCTGATATCACTAAATATGCCAGTGAAACACTACCTAATTAACGTAAGAATCCAAACAAAGGCTAAAAACTGTTCATAGATGCTTTAACTTTCTCCTCATTGTGGGCAGACCTTCTCTGGGGATGAAAGTCCATTAACTATAAAAAAGGACCAGCACTGTGATAAACCAAGTCCATGGATAGGGAATACTCAAATAACAAAAAAACAAACCTCGGACTATGGAAACGGCCAAAAGTAAACTTTATTCCAAGAAAGTAAAATGGAGCAAAGCTTTCAGTTTAGCAAAAAACCCTTCCTCAGTGCTTAGTAGCTGTCCATTTTATAAACTTCATACAGTCATGTGACACAGCCCAAGTCTGATTTAAAGCAACAGTATTATAATTCAGCATGTTAAAACTTTAAAATAAGTATGAAAAATAAATACATTGAACCATATCATGATATCAACAATATTCATAACTTCATAAACAAATAACTAAAAATATAGGAATATATGTAAAAATATATATTAAAAATACTGAAAAAACTTGTAAAATAATATGTCAATGTAAGCTCATCTGTATTTTTTTAGTATAGGTTTGTTACTAGCATGAACATTCAAACCTGGTTCTAAGTTGGCTTGTAACCATAAAATCCAATTTAGCTCACGTATTTCTAACTTATTATTTATGTCCGCACCTCTCAAATTCTTATATATAATCTGGATGACCTAAAGCAAAATTCGCATACTGCTTTTTTTTTTTTTTGTCGTTGTTAACATTTAAATCTGAAAATGCAATAAAATATAAGTTGGAAAAAAAAATCATGGTCAACCCCTTTGTCCATCATATGCTTTGCTAAAGCAATAGTAGAAACATTTCTACGTACTTCAGAGTGATGCTCTGTGATCGGGTCTTTCAATCTACGACTACACTTCCCAAGACAGAAGAAGGTACAGCTCATAGAGGTAGCAAGATATGCAATATTAATTGTATTACATGTTGCCAAGCAGGAAAAAATTTACTTCTTTCTTGTTATTGGATGAGCAAAAAAATTCTCACTTACTATGTGCTTACAGTTAACACAATTAAGGCATGGATACGTTCCCAGCTTATTATATCTTAAAACTTTTGTATTTAAAGGTGAATCTTTATAACACAAATGTCGTTTCAGATTTGGACAATTATTATAAGTAAAGGATGTTTCTTCACCCACTGTCTCCCTTAGCTCTGGCATACTTTTAAATACCTCCCAATTCTTAGTGATTTTACATGTTCCACATTCCTTGTATATGTTGTCCCGGATCTAGGACGTTTGCTTGAATAAGCAAATGTCCGAATCCATAACAACCGAACAAACTTTAACGAAAGCACTTTTATTGAAAAAGCGCCTTCATTAAAGCATGTTACAAAAAACCCCAAAAAAACACTACATTAACATTTTAGCAGAGGGGGGGGGCTTCGCCCTCCTGCATCCCCCATGTGGGGGGCTGTGCTGCCCACAGCCCCCTACTTTATTATTCTCCCTCCGAGACTGCACTATAGTGAAGATGAGGGAATTTTCCCTTACCCGCACTGTAGTACAGCCTTGGCAGCAGGCATACTTATGCGAAAGTGCTTCTTCGGTGAAAAGCGCTTTCACATAAGTATGCCTGGCCATTTGCGTTTCGGACGTTTACTCATTCAAACAAACGTCTGGAACCCGTTGTCACATACCATAATGTTTGGACTTTGTTATGTTTAACGGAAACTTAAGGGTCTGAATGCTTTGATGCAAAATAGGACCTTGCAGAATTATGCCTATCACGTATTACCTGCACCTTTATTTTTATCAATAATTCCCTTTTATAACCCCTATCTTCAAACTCATTTAACATTTCATTCATTTGCTCTTCACATTTAATATCATTGGTGTTTAACCTACTAGCACGTAGTAGCTGGCTCTTAACAATGCCTTTAAAAATGTGGGGTGCGTGCAAGCTCTTTCTGTGAGTGTATCTACTTTTTTGAACTTCCTTTTTATAAATACATGTATGGATATCATTATTCATTTTCCTAATTTGTACATCCAGAAAGCAGCACTCCATATCAGATGAATTAGATTAAAAGTGAGGAAGTTGGTGGTTCCATTGCAGTATTCAATAAGCAAATATAATTTAAGCTGGCTACCTTCCCACAAGAGGAAGATGTCATCAACAAAACATTTATAAAACAAAACTTTAGATCTGAGTTTGTCAAGAGCCCTACATACAGATACTTTTCCCATTCATTCAAGGTAATATTAGCCTACACCTGAAGTTTGATGAAAAACTTGTTCCTCAAACATGAAAATATTGTTTTCAAGGATAATTTCCAGTAACTCACAAACTGTTTTAATCTCTCTGCCACCCATATCTATGTTATTACATAAAAAACTGTGTATCGAGTCTACTCCAATTTCATTGGGGATTACAGTAAAGAGTGAATTAATATCCAAACACAAAACAAAAAAAAATCAGTCCTTCGATTTTCAAACCACTCATATAACTTATTCAAAAAACACCTGTGTCTTGGATATAACTCTCAATCTTAGTGAGGTAACACTTGAGTACCTTCTGCAAATATAAGGATAAAGGTTCAGTAACCTATCCCTTCCCAGAAACTATAGGTCTCATAGGGGGACGGGTTAAATCCATTTTTGGAAGACCATATAACATAGGTGTCACAAGGAACAGTAAAAAAGTTAAAAAGTCATTAAAAATATCCTGTGCCAACAATAATTCAAACAATGACTGATTGACTTTTGCAACAAAAGTGGAAACCTTGGATATAGCTACTTGCTTAAAAGTACTAACATTATTCAAAAACTCATACATCCAATTCAAGTAGTCTACTTTGTCCATTATCACAATTGTGCCCCCTTTATCCGCTTACTTAATAACAATGTCATTATTGTTCTGCAACCTCAACAGGGTTTCATGTTCTTCATTTGATAAATCATAAAATTTCTCTTTTCCCTCTTGCACAGCTGTGGGTTATTGCTATTATGCAATAACTTAATGTAAGAAAAAAGTTACTTTTCTTAGTTAATGTCTTTGTATAAGGGTGGCTTGCTGCTCTTCAGTGTTTTTCACCAATATCCTGAGGCTTTCTTGATGTACTGGGCATGCGTATGGGACTTTTGTTCCCCACGTTTACACAGTACATCAGTGCTGCGTAAAGGAAGTAACGGAGAAAGGAAGACCTCCGTTGCTCTTTTTGTTTGTAAAACAATGAAATTTGGAGATTTCAGATGAATGGGAGAGACAGACGAGAGAAAATATAAGGATAATCAGGTACATTTTCGAGTTTTGTATAATGTACCCGATTATCCTTGTATTTGTCTCTGTCCTGTCTCTCTCGCTCATTTTAAGTTTGCAGTTTTCATTGTTTTAATTTTTACAACTGGAGTGAACGAGGAAAGGGACTTAAGAAAACAAGAAAAAAAAACTTTTTTCGCATTATTTTAATAAGAGATTGTCAAACGACAAAACACCTGAGCCAAAGCCGATCTGTAAACACAGCTGTTCAACTATGACAGCAGACATTTTACGAGTTGACCATGTCAGGGGGAATATAAATTGTGACAGCTCATCTCTTTCTCAGCCTGCATCGATTAAGGCTGCATATCTGAGATCAAGAACACTAATTTCTTTCTCAAATCACCTCTTACTATGGGTGACACACCTCAAGTATAGGTTAGCTTCAGTCAGGAATGCTGAACGGATATATATATATTTTTAATATATACCTTTTTTGAAAAATGCATATTCACTGACTGCTGTGGACAGTCTGTTCCCCAAATCCTTTATTTCAAAAGCTAGATTTTACCAGAGAGGTTAACCGTTTGAAGCAAAGAAATTATGGTATCACTTCAGTGTTCGACTTAAAATGCACGTAGCTAGAAGAACCCTTACATTTAGTCTAGTGCATCTCATGTCTGCAGTAAATAGCATACTCCTCCACATACCTCACAACTTCTTTTCTCTAAAAAAAACATTAACTCTGATGTCCAAGCCTGACATTATTCCCTGCAATGTTTTTATTTACTGTTTGTTAAGTGAGTAAGTGGACTGGTCCAAAGACCATTTTCAGCCACAACCCAGGCTCAGCAATCTTCAATGATTTTATGAAATAAAAATCAAAAATTTTACAAGGAGCAGGTTAAATGTAAGGCTAAATAAGGGATATGCTGCAAAATCAGGAAAAGTTATACCCCTCTTAGTGCAAGAATACTGGACATGGCCAATAATAATGGGGGAACAAAAGGCAAAATCAGATATAATTTATTTGTGTTCTTATTAATAGAAGAAAGTCTGGGTGAGTGGACTTTTTTTCCACTGGTATATGCTCGACTTACAACGGACACACTGGTTGGGCTGAGCAGTTTTCATCTTTCATGATCTTGCATTGTATAATAGCAGATAATTAGCAGTCTGCTTACAGAATCACTGCCCAGGCAATCAGTCTTTAAGGGTTTGCAATGCATATATGTAACTTTCATCAGCATAACCATGTAAACTTGCAAAAAATATCTTGTACTATGTAATTAATACAGTACATGTTATTATTAAGATGAGACAAAAATACTACTGGAATGAAAAAAGGCCATTAGAATATGAAGACCCTGGGGATACCTGAATGATGCAAACAAACATACCAAAAAATCATATTTCTCTTATTAAAGGCAACACATTCCTAAAAGTATACCTACAACACAATATGTATTATGTCATTATTTTTTCCTAAATTTTAGCTTTCATGTAAGATGACAGAAATGCTCCGTTGAAAGAATCGGAGATTATTATGTCTTTTTTCCTTCTTTCTTTTTTTTTTTTTGCTGGATAGCAACTTCTCTAAATTTGAGTAAAGGGATGTTGAAGTATTGCTCAAAGTAACTGGTGTCTACATGGTCATCACAGGCACGGGGGACAGATAATATACAAAAAAAATATTCAGTTGTAGTATGTCTCTGACCAAATTTCATTTACACTGTAGAAACGACAAAACATTCTTGTGGAATGTGATCATTGCCCCCCCCCCGTGAATGTCAGGGTAATATTCTGTATCGAGAAGCTCTGTTACTGATTAGTTACCCAGGTACAGAGCTTTTATCCCAGGC